>NC_135671.1:20552734-20743680 GCF_964188315.1 Podarcis muralis
CTGGGTTCGCTTCCCCGCTCCTCCACATGCAGCTGCTGGGTGACCTTGGGCTAGTCACACTTCTCTGAAGTCTCTCAGCCTCACTCGCCTCACATAAGTGTTTGTTGTGGGGGAGAAAGGGAAAGGAGATTGTTAGCCACTTTGAGACTTCTTAGGGTAGTGATAAAGTGGGATATCAAATGCAAACTCTTCTTCTTCTTCTATGCTGCTAAATAGAATACACAACCTGCAAAGACGTAGAACCAAGCAGGCAGCATGTACCTCTGGTGTACTGGGGTGGAAAGTTATGAGAGGCATAGGGTGACAGAAACAGGAGGTTGATTAATGGAGGTGTCTTCAGCTCAGATGCTTCAGTCCAGGAGGAGGAGCTTCTGAAAATGTGCAGGCTTACCTTTCCTTACTGACAAAACTGTTCCTGAGTCAGCTAGTTACTATACAGTGCTATAATGTTTACAGTTCAGTTCAAGAATCCAAACAGACCCTTTGGCACATTTTGTAACATACAGGGCTGGTCCAATACATTTTGCTCCCTGAGGTGCAGGGCAGTATTGCTTCCCTTCATTCGATACACAGAAGCCAACTGAACTGAAAGTTGAATCTTATTTCAGAATATATGATGCAACAGTGTTCTCCACTGCACCCAAGGGCAGCAAGTGAGTTCAGGGGGCACAGGGCAAAATGTATGGCCTCCAATATTTTGGCACACCCCAGCCCTGCCTCTGCCACTGCACTCTGCCTTATGGTAGGGTTGGCCCTAGTGACATACCAAGCCAACTGCAACCCATATGCCTTCTTTCGTGGCTGTTCAGGTGATTAACAGCTTGCTTGTTTCCTGTTTCCAGTCAGCAAAAATAGGTAGCTCTAGTGGGTGGGTTGTGTTCAGCTGGGCTTATCAAAATACTGTTAGATTCCATAATTCTAGATTATAACTTGGATTGCTAGTCAGTGTTGAAAACAGGGTGCAGAAAGTTCCAGGTTTCCAGTCCTGACACTTTATAAGATGATCAGATGGGAATTTGCCTTTTGCACATTGTTAATGCCATGCACTCTCCTACCAAGTGTTAGTGAAATGTCAGTATTCATGTACAGTGATGCTAACAACCTGGCTCCAGTAAACATGTTTTAAATTATATGTGAACACGCTGTTCAGATATTTGGAGGACAATATGACTGAGTGAAACATGTAGAACAACAGAGACCACATTTTCTTGTGGCTTTTCCCCCCTCATGTAGGAAAGAACATTGTGTTACTACTTCTTCTGTAGTGGAGAGCATATATTGCTTGCATATGGGCAACACTATATATTTTTTGGAAATTATTTCATGTAGTAGAACCATCTTGGAATAAATTATGAACATGTAAACAAAGCAACTCAAGTTAATATTTAAAAATGGGTTATGTAAATGTGAATCTGTTGTTTCCAGCTTCAGTCCAAGATATAGTATGTCGCACCTCAAAACTGGAGGGCCAAGTTTGCCTATTCCTGCAATACATCTTTGTGCCTTGCTGGACAAAGGGACAGAGCTTTTCTCTGCATATGCCTATGAAAAGAGAGCAAGAAAGTGAAGTAAATTGGAGCATTCTGCAACTTCACATCCTGGGCTCAAGCATTTTGACAAATACTTTTGATATGATTCCTCTTACAAGATTTTCATTAGGCTCAATAGGTCTCAGCTGGGCATCCAAAGATCCCTGTGCTGCTGAAGGATATTAGATTGCCCAAAACTCAGTAAGTTTGATCTGTTGCATTTCTCCAGGTTCCCCTAAATCACTTGGGTTAAAATAACAACAGTGGTAATGATGATATGATAATGATGATGAAGATGAAGAAGAAGATGATAATCATCATCATCATCACTTTATGGCAAAGGCAGCATGTACCATCAAGAGATTGAGACTTAATGCTCTTCACGGCTGTTTGTACAGCTCCCAGGCCAGTTCTGCAATGCAGAAGGGCACTGAACAGTCCTTCAACTCCCTGGTTCTATGCATTTAATATACTTTTAACTGTGCATAAGAGCAGGAAATTATTTTCTGCAGTGTATCCGATGAGATTTCGCTCACCATGAGGGCTTTCTGCTTTCTTTTTAGCATCATTCACAATGCAGCCTACTTCAGGAATTTTAGGTCCTTGTCATTTTTTTGGTTCTGGTTCTGCCCCTTCACTGACACAACAACGATGTCTCTACCATTTCTTTTAATCTTTGATTTCGTGCATGGTGATAATATTAATTATAGCTTTGCAGGTGGCTAGCATTTCCTCCCCCCCCCCACCATGCACACAGCTGCTTACGACACCCTTTTAAGAATATCTTCTTGTCTCATCTTCTTCAGACTACAACATTTTTAAAGAAGTCAAAAGATTATAGGGGCAACCCAACACCTGGAATGCCGTCCTAATCAAGAATAGATTAATCAGTTACTATTTGCACTTGTATGCCCCATTGACTTCAGAAGAAATTCACCAATGTCAGTGCTCTCAGAATCCCAGAATCCCACCTCATTTTTCTGATGCGCTTGTTAAACTGGAGTTATTTTGTGACATGCAGCCCTGTCCTGCCCTGTGCCCCCCCCCACAAAGACATTCACCTAATGCAAGGACTTCTGCTTCCACATCAGAACTTCTCTCTCTTCTCTCCCAGATCTGTTATGTGGGTTCCCCCAACCTTCTGGAGCAGATTGAAGGAGCACAGGAAGAAGGGGGGAAGTTCTGTTGTACAAATGGAAACATTTGTGCAAACAGGACACCTCTGCTAGATTATATAACCCTATATATACTCAAATAGTGATGACATTCCAGCTGAACTATTTAAAATTTTTAAAAATGATGCTGTTAAGGTGCTACACTCAATATGCCAGCAAGTTTGGAAAACTCAGCAGTGGCCAGAGGATTGGAGAAGATCAGTGTACACCCCAATCCCAAAGATTATGGTGCTGGAGGAGACTCTGGACTGCAAGAAGATCAAACCTATCCATTCTGAAGGAAATCAGCCCTGAGTGCTCATTGGAAGGACAGATCCTGAGGCTCCAATACTTTGGCCACCTCATGAGAAGAGAAGACTCCCTGGAAAAGACCCTGATGTTGGGAAAGATGGAGGGCACAAGGAGAAGGGGATGACAGAGGACAAGATGGTTGGACAGTGTTCTTGAAGCTACCAACATGAGTTTGACCAAACTGCGAGAGGCAGTGGAAGACAGGAGTGCCTGGCATGCTCTGGTCCATGGGGTCATGAAGAGTCAGACACGACTAAATGACTAAACAACAACAATATACTCAAATATAAATCCCACTGGGTGTTTACTTACAACAGTGCCTAGATTGCCACCTCATATTTAACATCACACTCTGTTGTAATCGGCACAGCTAATTACAGTGGATGGTGCTGTTATGTTCTTCTGCATCTGTATTTGTATCAGTTCTTCTCTTTTATGACACCATCCAGACTTTTTCTTCGGCTTCTAAACTGATTGTTTTTAAAGTTGCAGTTTATTTCTTCCAGTGCTTCCCCACCCCCACCCCCAGTAGCAAGCTATATTATCATACCTTAGCTACTTTTATTCGAAGCAGAATGTAAATGCATACTGTAAATCATATTATTAAGCACACTCTCTTTATGAGGGTTCCTCTGTCCCATTTAGTGCTTCTCATTTGCTGTGACAGGATATGGATGGAACTGTTAGCTTGAAGTTCTGCTGATATAAAGCGAAGTTGTGATATTAATAAATGGTATAAGGAATTGTGATGTGGTTGAGAAATTGCCAGTTTAGAAAAGGCGGAAGATACTGGAGTTTGATAAACTGTTTTATTAAATGTATAGCACCAGCATAATTAGACTCCTTAATACATGTTTACTTTTTATCAAAATATCTCATCTTTCATAGAACTAACTGAGGTTTGCTACATTTCTTTGTGCCCATGTAGTGTATTCAGTTGAGAGTTAGCCTGTTAGATTGAGTTTGTCTAGATACAGGAAAGTTTAGGGGAAAGGGCTGTAGCCCAGTGGATAAATACATATTGTGCATCTTAAATGCCCCAAATTCAATTCCTGGCATCTCCAGGGATGAGAGACTCCTTTCTGAAACCTTGGAGAACCACAGCTAGTCATGGTATGCCTGAGATGAGGAACCTGTTGCCTTCCAGTTGTTGTTGTTGTTGTTGTTGTTGTTGTTGTTGTTGGACAGAAGCGATGATATAATCTTTCCTTTATAGCATTTAATATATCCGTAATTTCCCAAAGGACATTGTCTTTTCAGTGTCCCGTGGTATAGCTATTCCCACTTTTGGGCATCATGTTCAAGTATCACACTTGCACCTAATTAAATTTGTGAGTGCAAGACGTACTGTGCTTTTCTGTTGGCCTAAGTGACACGAGGTTAGAGCTTCTGCTTCCAGAGAAAACAGCGATAACCAGAAGTGACAACCTTCTGCTCTCCCAGTGCATTGCAAACTCATGGTACTGTGAAAAGGGAGATGTATCATCATTACAGAAACACATGCTACCAGGGTAATTTTCCAAGGCACCTGTCTGAACCTGATGATTCTTAGGTCCCTTTTGCTCTTTTTTGCACTCCCCAGTGCCAAAATAGAAGGGTTGCAGGCCTGCAGACATATTTGGGAGCAGATGGTCAAACCCACTGTTTTGTCCAAATAGGCTGGTAGGCACACAATTATGTGATTTATTTTCAGCTATGGGTAGCAAGCCAAGCGTCTCCCTTTACTCACCACCTAGGGACACACTCTCTAGGAAAGAGAAGCTCTTCCAGCACCACCCTCCCTGAGTAAACTGGCAGCCAGGGTTTTTTTTTATTAAAAAAATAATAATCCCACTTGTGTGCTGAATTGCATTTTGTCCCTGGACTTGTTCGTTTGTTTGTTTAAGCGATGTCAGAGTAAAAACCAGCCGAGGCAGACAATTTATGCCAGATTAAAATTGTGCTTAAGAATACAAAAGCTAAAAGAGATAGATAAAGAAAAAAGGTATCATGGGAACCTCTGTGGGGAAGGGAGCACCATGTAAGGTGTGGGAACGCAATGGGGTGAGTGAGGATTAAAAGCTGAACGGGCCCATGGAAGTGGAGCAAATCCATCAGCTATAATAGTCAGCAGTGTTGCTTTTTATAGATTGGTTTTCACTGCTACTTGCAATGTTTTCAATTTGGAAATGAGCAAAGTGTGTCCATAGTGATGCTGCCCACGGCATTCGTCTGCCCTTGCTACCGATTTTACAATGTTCATATAGCCACCCCATGGCAGAAAGCATCTCAAAGCAAAAACAACATCAAAATACAGTGGTACCTCAGGTTAAGTACTTAATTCGTTCTGGAGGTCCGTTCTTAACCTGAAACTGTTCTTAACCTGAAGCACCACTTTAGCTAATGGGGCCTCCCGCTGCTGCTGCACCGCCGGAGCACGATTTCTGTTCTCATCCTGAAGCAAAGTTCTTAACCTGAAGCACTATTTCTGGGTTTGCGGAGTCTGTAACCTGAAGCATATGTAACCTGAGGTACCACTGTACTGTATACAACAACAGAGGAGGCTAGTCCTTTAAGACAAATGGGGCACTGCCCCACCAAGCTCATTCTGCCCTCAGCCATGTCCCACATTTGTACTTGCAAGCGGCCTATTACTTGGCTTGGCCATCAGCTTCTTCCTCCTCAGTGTTGCCCTTGTAGAACTCAGCAGCAAAGAGGATGGGTACAAAACTGGAAATTAGCTTTGTCGGTGGCTATGGCTTCCCTTACCATTGGTCTCCCTTCATTCTGCCTACCAGTCTCAATAGGCATTAGCCACCATTGTAAAACAACAACAACAACAATAATAATAATAAAAACCCACTAACAAATTTTAGTAAGTTAAAACACAATTAAGATGCAGTTTAAAACTCAAGTCATTGTAGTGAATGATAAATAAATAAATAGCTGATTGACAGCACCCTTCTGAAAAAAGAGTCCCAGGTGTCAGAGAGTTCTAGGACCCAAATGCTGCCCTCACCTTCTGAGGTTGCCCATCCCTACTGGATTGATCCATCGACAGAGCAACGCTTTAGACTTGCTGCCATTTTAGCCCCTCCATCTTCCAGCTGAAGCTCTTGAACGCAGACATCATCTGGCCTTCATTTTGGGTTTGTCCTATGTTGTTGCTCCCTTGACAGCTTCACATGGTTCTTTATGAAAAGGACAGTAAAGAGAATTGACTGCAATGGGAGAGGCTGGGTTCACAGGGATCTCTACTTACCCTAGTGCCTTCAATGGTTTTAAAACCCCTATGTAGAGTCCATTAATCCTTTTGAATCTAGTCAGTTGACCAACACAGGAATATAATCAGCCCTGTCTTTAACAGAATAAGCATGGGAAATATAACACAAGATCTGCCCAGTCCTGCTAATGGGACATCAGAGCTTGATTTATGGAACTGTCCTCCCCTAACCAGGTCCTGCTAAACTGCTCCAAAATAATGCCTGTCTCTTAACATCATTTTGTGAAATATGGAGGAAACTTTTTTGTTTTCACTCCTAATTCTAGCCCCTTTTAACATTGCTTTAACCACAGCTAATTAATTCAAACTGCAAGAACAGCAGGGTTTGATCTCGGTTGTAGATGTCACAGTGACTTATACGTTCAATGAGGTGATAATTGGTGTCTGGTTAATTCTATTCATGGAAGCTATGGGCTATTTTTTATTTTTTTAAGTAATCCTCACATCCATTACGCAGCATGCAGCACCTATGCTGCTCTCTGGAGATGGGTAATTTTTTATTAATCCAGAAAAGCATAACACATAATCGTAGTCAGGTATGCAAATCACTCTTTAATTAGATAACTTTGGTCCATACTGGTCTTTTTACAGCAGTTGCACACAAAAGGGGACTGTGATGTTGAACTTTCTATGCAATAAATGACTCTTTAAACAAAGTATTGCTGAAAATAATGAAAGAAATAATTTCACAGACTTGGATTGCCTGAACTAGGGTTGACACTGCATCCCAACAGAACCAAATTTGTTGATTTCTCCGAGAGTTTGATTTGCCTTGATGGAACCCACAGTGGATTTCAAGAGAAAGCAGCTTCATTTCTACAGCATTACAAAAAGTACTATTATTACAGGTTTGATAGGTCCTTTAGCAACCTCTAAATGCATACATGTGCCAATGACTTTTACAAAGAGACTTGGAATAGGGCGGATTAAGCCTCCATGAGAAGCGGAAACTAAGAGCACAAATTCATTTGTTGCAAAATGAGCAACGTGATGCTAAAGTCTACCAAGAAGCAAGATTGGTGTGGATAACTTTGCTCAGAGTATTAGATATTTTCTTGTTTAATTGTAATGAGGAATTTCTGATGTAAACTGTTACGATTTTTTATTTTTTTTAAAAAAATAGAGGGAAAATTCAGTGTGTCTGTCTTGTAACAGCATAGATCAGAAAAGACTAGAACCTTTGCAGCCTGCATCAAACAGTGTGACAAGCAAATGGTCCCTTACGAAGGAAAAAAATGGTAAATGTCAAAAATGGTAGTGACCTCCCTGAATTGCAGCTCTTAAAGAGTGTCCTTGGCTCACACATTAAACTGCAAGTGCTAATGTGGCCATTTATTCATCCATTCAAAGCAACAACAAAAATACAGAAGGAAATTAAGGGATCTAAAATGTTTGCAAATTAATACTTTTCTTGCCCACTAAGCTAACTACAAACGATCGTTTTAAAAGGAGGAGTTGTGCTTCCATGAGGCAGAAGAATAATTTTTTGCTCTTTGGCATGTTCAGCTGAAGTAGCAACCTCTTAAAATGAGAATTATTATCGCAGGCTTCTGTTTGTGAAAAATATTAGAAGTGATTACTCCTATAAAATATTCAGCTCCACTGCCACTTTTCTATAAAAAGCTCTCTTATTTGCCAAGTTTTGATGAAAAGCTGCAGTTTGCCTTTCATCCTTTGTACAACAAGGTCATTAATATTTCCATGACTTTCCTCACATCAACGTTCTGAGCGTTAAATAAAATGCTGTAATAAATATTGCTCTCTTTAAAAGGTTCTTCACTGAAAGATTAGCACATTATTGCTGTAGCTCCGTAACAAATGTTGCATTCATTTTTCAGTTAATAACAATGTGTAATAGTAATTCAGTTAACATGGGCTGTAAACTAAAATGAAAACCTCAAATTTCTTGGTTTCTTATAATTACAAACAATGGAATAGCTACAAAACTAAAGAATTAGTTGGAAGTCTGAATCACTGTTGAGTTAACTATAAAAGACTTCCAGACACATGATCAACTAATTACTTTAAATAATCTATACTGTTATACACAACCCAGGCTCCAAGTGGTGAGAGATTTCAGGGGTGTCCGCACGTAGCTTGGGGTTGGTCTCCTTAGATTGAAGGTCACTTGAGACTGTGGTATCTTGGTGGTATATGGGGGGGGGGGTTTGTTGCACATATATATAGGCTGAGCTGAAGATCTGACAGTAACAGTCCAACTTACAGCAATAACACTCAAACAGATACTTCTCCATTAGACTTCGAGTACAGGGGGAAGGCAAAGCCGTAGCTTTGGTGTCATGAATGAGCCAGCCCTCAGGGAAGGGTTGCAGACAGCTCCCAGTGAAGGAAGTAGCCAGGAAGAGAGAGGGTTAACTGCCAGGCAAGATGAGCATAGCCTAGTGCCAACTCCCCCGCCCTTAGAAATGCCAGTTGATAAGAGAATGACAAGGGTGAGCTGGAGCCCTGCCAACCCTCTCAAGAAGTACAAAATACCGCGATTAGAGAAGGAAGCAGTTCATCAGGTGGGAAACAGCAAAGAGACAGTCCCTCGGAGAATGAGGAAGAGGCGGGAGCTGACCCTCTTAGTCCCTGGTCTCGGTGAATGAGAGGGCTACAAGATAGGAGGTAGGGGGAAAGACGCCAGAGGAAAAAGTTCAGCTGCTTCTGATCTCACAGGAAGCAGTTAGAAGGGCCATCATGACTGATGAGACCAGCGGCATGTTAGAGCCGTTTGCAATAAATCTTCCTTTTTAATTAACCACGCTTGCTGTGTTATCGTCGGAAACTGGGACTCCTGACATTCAGCACAGAGATCAAGTTAAGCCTGTGTGTCCAAACCCAGCCCAGTTCAAAATGAGACTGGCCCTAGATCTATTGTTTTCTTACATTTGGGATGGGGAATCTGTGGCCCAACAGGGTCAATTTTGGCCTGCAAGGCATTTAAAAAACACCACACACATCCAACTGCCAGTCAGCTGGCACTACTCTGATGTAGGCAGGCGTGCCAACTCATAAGGGATTAGCTCTTTTGGAACACCCTTGATGTTCAAACAAGTCAGGGGTTGGAGGAGCCAAGCACAGAGACAAGCACAGCAAGGCTTCAGTTGCTGGCTCCTTCTCCTCTTCTGCTTCTGTGGAGCAGAGGGCAGAAGCAGCTGAGCACAGTGACCAGTGGCTCCTCTTCCTCCTGCTGTGTAAGGGAAATATGGGGGAAGCAGCCCTCAGCCAGTGGCAGGAGGAGGAAGAAGCCGAGTGCCCCCTGATTCCTCCCAATGTCCTGATTGTTAGAATTCCTGCTCCACGATTGCAGTCATGGAATTGTTGTCTTTCACATGACGTGGCACATTTTGACTCCACAGAGTGGGAAGTGACGGAGACAGGATGTTTGTGTTACTGTGTTCCGTGAAGTGGGACTGTTGTCCTTTGTTTTTTCTCTTTGCTGTCTGATGCTAGAGAGAGAGGGACCCATGTTGCAGTGCTCTGTGTGTGGTTATATGTAAATAAAGTAGATTAGCCAAAATGCTGAGTTGCTGAGGTCTGTCACACATGATGCGTGTCTGTTGGCATCGGTTGCTGTGATGTTCAGGCTGAAGAAAGCTTTCAAAGCTCCCGAACGATTGATCAGGAGGGAGAGAACATGCCAGTCGGGCATGTGTCTCTGCCAAGGTCCTACTCAAGTGTAGTCTGAACTCCTGACACTGATGTCATGATACGAACTCACATATTTCCACGCACAGGACATTGCTCCCCCCCCCCCGGCAATCTCCCTTGCAAGTTGGCACCTCTGGACGTAGGTAACATCAGCCTATGGGTGGGAAAGTAGGATCTGATTCTGCATTTGCTGTGTGCACCAGTTTCACTTCTGCAAAAACTGGAGAAGGGTAATATTTCCCCCCAGGTTAGTTGATACAGAACTCATTTTTTCTCAGGTTCCACTCATCACTGGAATGCCGCCTCCTACGGAATGTGGTTTTAACAGCATGGCCACCTCTGCTTTAGAACCTCTTAGCACAGCTTCTCTCTTTTGAGCATCTGGTTTCCCCAAGCTAGCCTACAGAATAAATTGCATAGTCCAGAAAATTTGATTTGCCTAGAAGTTGGCTGCATGGGCCTTACATGACCTGCCCCTGATGCAGGAAACAAAGTGTTTACATTCCAGAACTACTTATGTATATTTACATTCCTGCACTGGACCACGAGCTGCAAAGCATCAATGGGCTTAAAACCTTTTTATCAGCTGAATAAAGACTTTGCGACTTGTTTTCTCTTAATATCCCTGCCCCCTACTACGTTCTATGTGTTTTGCCTTTTTTCTGAAAATTGTATCCTACATATAATTTTACCACATTGGAGTCTATATGTGGTCAAAAATCAGAAAATGCCATGATGAATAAACATATTTGTCTGGTACATAAAGAGATAAGGTCTTTTTCACTCTCATAAAACTGCATATTTTATAGTCTTTCTGCATTTGTCCAAAGGCTTAAATAAACCCTTCAACCCTCACTTGCTTCAAATTCAAATTACCCCTTCAGAGGAAGATTCTTCTTATTGTTGTTGCCATTGTACTGGATATACTGGCACTTGCTACTGTTATGCTGATTACTTAAATACAGAGTTGTTCAGAAACATCACCTTTGCTTTTGTCTCATCGAAAGCATCACCTTTGCTTTTGTTTCTTGGAACTATCATCTAACTGATGTGATGAATGTTCAGGCCCTGTTTTTTAATCAACAGCAACATTCCTCCCCCTCGCCCCCAGCAATTGCAAGATGGCTGAACATTTATCCTAAAGGCATACAGTCAGTCCAGTTGCTCTATGTGGAGCAGCTGCATGAATATAGCAGAATGGAACAAGTGACATCTGATGCTGCTCATCCATGGGGACAGATACCACTTCCTGACGACAATACATGCAAATGTGGCAGCCAAAAATCTGTGTCACTGTCTTTGGAGGCATTGCTGTAAGGAAGTTTTGCTTGTAACCATAGATGTGCCGAGACAAAAGTTACTGCTTTCATGAAGTTGTGGCTTCCAGGATTGCTTTGTGCAATTTCCAGGCATCTATCTTTCTTTCTTTCTTTCTTTCTTTCTTTCTTTCTTTCTTTCTTTCTTTCTTTCTTTCTTTCCCACCTATCTGGCTGGGTTTCCCCAGCCACTCTGGCTTCCAACAAAAGATTAAAAATACATTAAAACATCAGTCATTAAAAATCTTCTCTAAACAGGGCTGCCTTCAGATGTCTTCTAAACGTCAGATAGTTGTTTATTTCCTTGACATCTGATGGGAGGGTGTTCCACAGGGTGGGTGTCACTACCAAGAAGGCCCTTTGCCTGGTTCCCTGTAATCTCACTTGGCCCATAATTTATGTTGCTTATTGACAGAGAAACCCTGGGCCAAATCTCCACATTGGAGAAGGATGGTTGAAGCTCATCCACTTGCCTGCTTAAGGTGGACTTGACCATGGTGTTCATGTCTTCATGGTAGAAATACAGAATATACTTTGAAAGCGGTAGTCATTTTGTCTTGGGAAATAGGAAAGGAAAATAGTGAAAATATAAACCCTCCTCCAAAAAAGAAGAGGAAAAGACTGGTTGAGAAAAATGGTAAGGGGATCGTACCACACATCACAACCATATATTACTATGCCTCGATGGAAGCACAGAGAGAAAATAAATAGCCTGCTACTCCTTGTGCTCATGCAAGGTTCCCTGATGCAAGACGAGCTCTACAAGAATCACCTTGATTTAGCTTTTGACAAGTTGGCATCTTTGAATTGCGAAAATTGCTTTTCCAACCCTTGTGTAAATCTGACTAATCAACTCAAGCCAAGACAGAACCTGACTAATTTAAGTCAAGTTTTCCTTGTGAATAAATAAAATTCTGAAACCTATTATAATCCACTGGTATTCCAGCCTAGGCTGACATGAAATACATTACTGATTCCTCAAGGACTCTACTGTAGAAGAGCCGGTATGGCAAATTCTTCCTAAAGCAATCCTTTCATTTAAAACATTAAATCATATACTGTTACAGTGCTCAGAATAAGACCTTATGAGAGCCGAAGAATGCAAAAGACTTCCTTATACCCAAGGTCCTTAGAGGAAGCACAAGGTACAAATACAAAATCCATCAGTTGCAAGCAGAACTGTTCAGATGGCTTAGTACAGGAATAGTGGTGTAATATTGCCCAGATGGTGTGGACTGCAATTCCCATCAGACCCACCCAATGGGCAATATGTGGAAGACACCAAGTTGGTTACTGCTGGCATAGCACAACAAAAATTGCCAAACCAAAATACCACCAGTTAATGGGATAACCGTAAGATAATTATGATGACACAAGTAGATGTTCCCATTGCCATTCTCTAGAAATGACCCTGCAGGCAGGAGCAGAATCACCATTTCAACGTGCTTCTGACTTCCAACCCACAGAACCAACCCAAAATGATACGGTCATCAAAGGTATTAAAAATTGCCGAGACATCCAAGACAATGAATAGGGTTGCACTCCCTTTGTCCCTATCCTGGTACATATCATCAATCTGGGTGTTTTGGTGCCAAATCTGGGTCTGAAGCCAGCTTTAAATAGCTCTAGGAAACATATTTCCTCAAAATATGCCTGAATCTGATCAGCCACCAGCTTCTCAATCAGTTTGTTCAAAAAAGGGAGATATTCCAGCTAGGTGATAGTTGTTCAAGACTTCTGGAGGCAAGGAGAGCTTCTTGAGGAGAAGTTGCACCGCTGCCTCATTCAGGATCACACTGTTCGGCAAAGAAGTATGTGGCTCCCCCTGGGCCTATTCAGTCAACCCACTCTGGCTAGATCAAACAAGCCAAAATGGACAGGGGCCAAAGCAGCATGCACTACCACCCAGCAAAGCAATTGTTGCTGGGGGCTTAGTGAGAGGGAAGGAGCAGAACTGCCATGGTTTTCATGGGCGCAATGGAGAGCTAAGGAGTTGAATTGTTGTGTGAGGATGGAGGAACTGCTAAACAGGGAGAGTGGATGGTGCCTGAGCTCTCCACACTCTAAATACACCCCACCCCAGTGCAATTGCACCCCTCAAGCTCATGAGCCTTTTTTGCTATTAGGTAGAAGTTCATAACAGTAGCTGATTTCTTGAGAGAACACATACTGTGAGCACCTGTGCTGTCCTTGAATCACACCTATTTTCAGACAGCATGAGAAAGCAGGGGGCAGAATTAACATAGCTTATTACACATTTTCACTTTCATCCTGGTAGACCCATAATACATGGCAAATGGGATGCCCTCTTTCTCTGCTGCTCTCTCCAAGGGAGCATTATTTCTGGGAATAACAAAAATTGGGTCAGCACTTACTCCTGGCACATAATGGCCTAAGAAGTAAAATACTATACGCATTCCCCAGCCTCTATTCACAAGGGGATTCCTGTAGAGTTCTCATTTACATTTCTCATCTAAACTATTCATGCACAGTGCTTGATAACGAATGCCCTGTGCAGGCACATCTTTTAATTACATCTCTGAAAACAAATACCCTGGGATGCAGGCTTAAAACAGTTTCCTCCTAAGTAGTCCTGTTGAAATTGAGTAGCTTACAACAGAATGAATGCCAGCTGAAATATGGAGAGTAAGTATGTAAGCAAAAGGCAACTTTTGTATTTGTCACTCTTTGAGTTATGATTTTCATCACGCTTGTTCAGGGTGCCAAATGCACAGAACTAGGAGAGCCAGTATGAACCCCATGGTGCTGGGATTGGGAAAATCAGATTCAGATGCTACATCAAATCTGCATGAGTAGTTCTCAAACCAGCAAATGAATCAGCACACAGAAGCTGCTTCCATGTACCATTGCTCCTTGGCTGGATTGGGGCACATCTAAATATTTTAATTAGCCACTGCTGAGCCTATGTGTTCAGAAATTACATGACATTTTAAAGGTACCACTTAAAATTTAATTTTTAGTTATTATTATTTTCTCCCCTGAAAGAAAAAAGAGGAAGATAAAAATAATTGTGTAGGGAAGCCTTGAAAGGCTATGTGCACTGCGTTCTTCTTTCACCTTTAAAGAAAACAGGGGCTAAAAATGTGCTGGTTTCAATATGGCAGATTATATTATGAATAATAAATTTATTTTCATTCCAGTTATTTTAGGTTCTCAGCAGGACCCCTTTAAGGCATAAGCATAACAATCAAAACTGGATTAGCTTCACAGACTATGTGTGCAACTGGTTTCATCTCTTCTCAGTGAACAGATCTAAAGGGAGTTTGACTGCATGCTGATTGACGGAATCCCTAATACTTTCCCTGCCTAAGTCAAACAGCCTGACTCAAAACACTTCTGTGCAGGCACAACATCTTGCAGTTTTCACAGCTTTCTGAACATCAGCATCTTCTCCCGCCCTGAACGTAAATAAAATTGTTTCCAGGACCCAACAGCTGGCACTTGCTGGTTGAAGGAGTGAACAGGAAGACAATGTGTTCACAGGATTACAGAACAGGCTGAGAGGGGGAATTTAGGCAGAGTTTTATAAGCTTAGTGAGCCAGAAAATAGATTGGGGTGCACAGAGGAAATAATGTGTCAGTCAAAGCTAAGTTTGCAGATATAAGCCTCCATGACAGAAGAGCAGCCACAGGCTCTCATCGCCCTCGGAACTTCAACTCTTACCTCTGAGCTTGGTGTGAAACTCGAAGCAGGTGTTTGGGAGAGATCTGATTCTCCAGTTGCTTTTGCCATGTCCCCAGCAAGAACACAGAAGCAGTGCAAACAACTGGAAAGTGCAAGCGACTGTGGAGTGGAGCGAAGGAGGGCTTCAAAGAGGAAAGTCCTTCCATCAGCCACACAAGCACAGTATTGCAGCTGTTTCATCAAATGTCTGGTTTTCGGCTCCCTGCAATTGCACACCTTCCCATTATTACCGCTGTTGACAGCATAGTACCTGCAAATCACTAAATCCTTTTCCTGTAATATCTGCATATGACTGGAACATTAGGAGCTTTTACAGTACCATCAGGATGTAAATATAGTGAGCTCTGAGTGAGACTGCAATCATGTTCTCTTCCTACAAGGTAAAAGAAAGGGGGGGGGAGGATTCATGCCGGTGTCCTTCCTCTCTGTAATCTGATCTGCAACTGGTGAGCTAAAAAAATAAAAATACAGTGAATAAGACAGACAGGTTTCTAGCACAAAGCCTTATTGGTAATACTATGCAAATTGCCCCAAAGGCAGCCACACTAACATTCTAACTTCTACTTTTGGAAGAATGTCTGTTATGATTGTGACACACAGTAATTAAGAGGACCGTCTGTTCAGTTGCATCCTCAGTATCTGTTTCATCATTTCACTTTAAGCATTTTTTTAGTTCTGCCAGAGGGAATGTGTCTTAACACCAGAGAAGGGAAAGAAGATTAAAGGAGTCCAGGATGGAATGCAATGAAGTGTATGGTTTTCTCATCTCTGCTGCATTCTTCTTCTTCTTCTTCTTCTTCTTCTTCTTCTTCTTCTTCTTCTTCTTCTTCTTCTTCTTCTTCCATGAAGATTGTCTTCCATGAACATGGTCTTAACAGTGAGTCTGGAGGTGACTGTGGAGGGAGGCCAATTCTGGATCCACACGTCCTTCCACAGCGGGGACATAGGTTTCTGGGTGGGAGATGATCAAGGTGAGGGTTTGCCAAATGTGCCTTCTTCTTAGCACGTTTCTCCCTTTCGTCCTGGGTTCGAGCATCTTCAAAGTCCATGACACCTTTGGTAAAGGCTGTTCTCCAACTGGAGCACTTGCAGGCCAGTGTTTCCCAATTGTCAGGGTTTATACTACTTTTTTTAAAAAAATAATAGATATGCTTTGAGAGACTCTTTAAACCTCTTTTGTTGACCACCGGCATTATGCTTTCCCTTTTTAAGTTCGAAATAGAGTAGTTGCTTTGGAAGACCATAATCAGGCATCCGAACAACATGACCAGTCTAATGAAGTTGATGTTGAAGAATCATTGCTTTGACATTGGTGATCTTTGCCTCTTCCAGTACACTGGCATTAGTTTGCCTGTCTTCCCAAGTGATATGTAAAAAATTTCAGAGATACCATTGATGAAATCTTTTGAGGAGTTGGAGATGGTGTTTATAAGTGCTCTGTGTTTCACAAGTATACAGTAAAGTTGGTAGTACAATAGCTTTTTAAACAAGCATTTTGCTTTCGCTATGAATGTCCTGGTCCTCAAACACTCTGCACTTCAATCAGGAGAAAGCTGTTCTCGCAGAGCTCAGACGATGCTGGATTTCAGCATCAATGCAGGTCCTTGTAGAAAGATAGCTGCCCAGGTAGGGAAAGTGATCAACATTTTCCAATGTTACACCATTAAGTTGGATTTGTGGTACTTCAGAGGAGTTGTTTTGTGCTTGTTGGTGCAGCACTTTGGTTTTTGGGATGTTGAGCAATAGGCCAAGCTTTTTGTAAGCTTCTGCAAAGCTATTTAGGATGGTTTGAAGGTCATCCTCTACATTGCCATCAGCATATTGAAGCTCTATGGCGGAAGTTATGGTAACCTTACTCTTTGCTTTCAGCCTACTCTGCTGCATAGAGGGTTGTTAACAGATCACTAACCATGACTTAACACAGCATACCAATGCACAACGGGATGTGAAATGCTAATCCAGGCTTAATGTCAGGCTTTGGGGAATCAGCTTCCTCCCCTATGGCTATGAATGATAAGATCAAATGGAAGGAACATCTTACCAGTGTCCATTCATTCTCTGATGACAGGGACTCTGACGCCAGAGTTGTAACAGTTTCCAAAATTGCTACACACAAAAAAAGCCACTTGTCCACTGGATCCAAGGAGGGTCTACCATGGACTCAGCTAGATTGGTAGAGAAAAAGTGTTTTATACGCATTGTATATGCAATTCAACACCGTGGCACCAGATGGCGCTGTGGAGTCCTGTCTTTCCCTACCGGATTTCCCTGTATGAGTTTACAACATGTTTAACTCAGGCATCCCCAACCTTCAGCCCTCCAGATGTTTTGGACTACAATTTCCATCATATCTGACCATTGGTCCTGTTAGCTAGGGATCATGGGAGTTGTAGGCCAAAACATCTGGAGGGCTGCAGTTTGGGGATGCCTGGTTTAACTGAATTGTGTCTTTGACATGTCTAGATCCAGCTCTGGTCACACTGCTTTGGGAAGGGAAGTAGCAGCAAGGGACACTTTAACTTCCTCAGCCAGCTCCAAAGTCAGTGACCCCACCTCTCCGATCCCTAATTTCTCCGGCATGTGTAGGGAACAACGCATGGAGTGGAGTCAGCGATAGCCACAAATTAGGGTCTGCTAATAAGCCAAACCAAAATGTGTGGGCCTCAGCTACTGCTTATCCTTTGGATATTCCAGGATCAACAACTTGGTTTCACCTCTTCAGAAGCACAGCGTTTTTGTTTAATGACATCCTCGTTACTGAGTTAAGCATACAGTTTAGCTGGAAAGAGCACAGGGGGAATTCTGCAGTAGGACCTGAAATAAATGGCTGAACCAGCTTGAACAAAAGAAAGGGGCAGGAAATATTCCAGTCACTTTGCCATTGCTAGAATGCAATTGAAGGAGAGGGGAGGAGAGCCCGATCAGCCAGTTTTTCAGAAGGCTGTCATCCTAACAGCCTGCTGCTATCACCATATTTATATATATTTTTGTCAGGTTAATGCAAGCCATTTACACCTGGCAACTGGTGCAGTCCTTAGGAATCATGTGTAAGCTTCTACACCACTGGGTGTCATTTTGGTTTCTAGTGACACCAAGCCAAAATAGAATATCATGCTTAGAAACCTTTAGCAAAAGCATGTCACAGTCTTTCCTTACCTGCAGTCTAATTTGTTCCCTTGCTGCTTTGAATACAAATTTAGTCAATTAATTTCCCAGCGCAAAACAACCTTTTTGAGTAACTGGGATGATTCCTTTGTTATGTATAATTTCTCCTATCTGTTTTTCAGTTTAAGACTAAAAATAGACAACACTATTTAAGAACTGTGACTTAAATACAAACATAATATATATCAAAACATCTCGCTGTGTAGCAGTACAAATGTACCATCATATAAATATTACTTGTTGCCTAGTTATCTTAAAATTTACACTGTAACATGCTACAAAAGGAGCTTTGCCATGGCAGGGAAACCTGATTTTGCCAAGATGCTTGAATGCCACGGAGTTCAGGGAACTGCAGGCAGGAAGAGGCTATGTCAATATCCTGGAGAGGACAAGATAAACATCAGGCCTTGAAGAAAATAAAGTTGGGAAGATATAGGACAGGAATCGGCTGGTGCTTAAGGATCCTGACCCAATGAAACATAAGATATTTTAAAATGAAGGGGACTTCTCCTAGTAGGATGGAGTTCCAAGTTCAATTTTTACCTTTGCACTGTGCTTGTATCTCAAAAAGAAGTCAAAATACACATTACAGTATTGTTTTGTAAAAACAATACCTCCCAATTGCTTTCCACACTACTGACAACTTGTCCTAGACTCCAGGAGTCAGCAAACTTTTTCAACAGGGAGCCGTCAACTGTCCCTCAGACCTTGTGGGGGGCTGGACTATATTTTTTTTCGGGGGGGGGATGAATGAATTCCTATGCCCCACAAATAACCCAGAGATGCATTTTAAATAAAAGCACACATTCCACTCATGTAAAAACATGCTGATTCCTGGACCGTCTGTGGGCCGGATTTAGAAGGCAATTGGGCTGCATCCGGCCCCCAGGCCTTAGTTTGCCTACCCATGTCCTAGAGCACTGCTGAACAGGATATACAGGTGTGTGTTTGTGTACACACACACACACACACACACTTTCCCCTGCTAGTTAACAGGATAATAGATTGAATCTCTCCAATCTAAATAAATCACTTATATGATTTCTTCAATGCATCGGGATTACAAATAATAATGATATCAACTCGCGGAGTTGTATAATTCAGAAATGGAAATAAATGAAGTAAAATAGTGTGGTGTAGTGGTTAAGAGCGGTAGTCTCGTAATCTGGGGAACCGGGTTCACGTCTCCGCTCCTCCACATGCAGCTGCTGGGTGACCTTGGGCCAGTCACACTTCCTTGAAGTCTCTCAGCCCCACTCACCTCACAGAGTGTTTGTTGTGGGGGAGGAAGGGAAAGGAGATTGTTAGCCGCTTTGAGACTCCTTAAAGGGAGTGAAAGGCGGGATATCAAATCCAAACTCTTCTCTTCTCTTCTTCTCTTTATAAGCTGAAATTTTTGCTTATATCTTTTGCTATTATGTCTTGACTATAATTTTTTCATGTAGTTTATGTCTTAGCACTTGTGATTTCATTGGGTAAAATAACGACACAATTTGTTTTGATGCTGGAATAATGAGAATATAGATTATGAAACCTTGTTTCTTTTCTTTTCTTTTAGGTGAGAAGTCTATACAACACCAGAATCTAACAACACCAAAGTAAGATTTTTACAGCTGCTTTATTTTATGACGGTGGGGGATATGCTTAATCTCAAAGTGGGAATTTCCGGGCAAAATCTAGAAGTTGAATTGAAGTAGAAAGTAGAAAGAAGCTTTGAAGATTATATGTTTCTTCTCCTCAAATTATATCTAGAAATATTTTTAGATATTTGTAGAATGGCTAGAATCACTTATGAGAGAGTTTATTGGTTCCGTACGCTTTGCATGTTATGTTTTACCAAACCTTTACTAGTAATATCTATGGTGCTTCACAATAATGTATTGTAATTCATTTGCAAAATAAGATTGTTGTCAAAGACAAAGATAAAGCCTTCAGGTGTTTAAGACTCACATGATAAGGGGGAAGGCAGGAATGAGACTTTTGGCACTGCCTCCTGTGTTGCATCCCTAAGATGGCCTTTACTGCCTTTCCACATGCTGGGAAAGTGAATATTTGCAATGAGATGCCTTATTTACTTTGAGGAAGCTTTCCATGTGATTTAGAATCCTGGAAGACAGACCTGCAATTTGTGAAGGTTGATGGGGCCAGTAACAGTGGGGGGCTAGACTAGCATGCTAATCACTACTTCCCCTGACATAATTGCAAAGGGGATTTGAGCACCCAAGCAGGTTTTTCAGTGGGGTGTATGGTGATGTTGTCAATGGAAACAGAGTTTAGCATTAAGAGTCATATCTGAAGGAGATGTGTGAAGTTTGGTTTTTGAAGATACTGCGTTTGAGAAGGTGATGAAATGTCCAAGCAAAAATATCAGACAGGGAGTTGTATGTGTGAATCAACTTGAAGGAAAAAGTTCTGAGATCAAGTGATAAAACTCAGTTATCATCAGTGTAGAGGTGGTACTGAAGTCCATGGCTTGATGTGTTCATCCAGGATCCACGTGTAGACTCTAAAGAGAGACAGAGATTGCTAATGGACAGTTTTCACCCTGGAGACATGCAAGAAATGGGGTCCCCCAAAATCTAGCTTGGGACTGGTGCTTTTCAACAGGCTCATGAATTATGTGGAGTTAGGGTTTAGCAGTGGCCAGGTTTGTGGATTATGTCAAATTATTCACGTAGTAGAAACAAAAAGAAATTGTGAAGACCTCAAAATGATTATTCATAAAAGTGGGGTGACTGGCCAAATGGCAAAAGTAGCTCATTGCAAGTGTGTGAACTGATGCTCAATACTATGTGTGGAATCTTGGTTCTTGGAATAGTGGAATCTTAGTTTTCAAGGTGGCATCATCTTCTGACATTCAGCACTTGAGAATTATATGCATATTACCTTGCCCCTACTACTCCCATGCCTACCTCTCCTAGCTTCATCTTCATTCATGCTCTGTGAACACACCAAATGTATACACAATAGCATTCACCAAAATGTACATTCAAATGCCACTTCCTTTATCTCATCTGCAGAGGAAGCAATGAAGAAAACAGGAAAGGCATGCCAAAACACATTGTCCAGCCTAGCTTTATTTGGTCAACCTCAATAGTCCTTGGGCTTTGGGTAAGAGAGTTTCCGTATGTGAGGAGCAAGAAAAAGCTTTAAGAAGGCATGAATGAGAAGTATTATTGCAAGGAGTTGAGGCCTTATGCATCAGGAAGCATGAACACCTTTCTGGACTTTTTGTGGCTCATTATGACAGGACACAAACTGCTAAGTCCTTCAAGATAATTCTCAAAGAACCCAATAAAATGCAAAATGGCTCCATTGCCATGCTTAACAAATACATTAGAGTGTTGATAAATATCTTCAAAGTTAGAAATATTAAACATTTCATTTCAGCTCTTTCCAAGCTAAACACTGATATTAAAAATCCAAGATGATCTTAAGATTTAAAATAGCCTGTTGATCTTCCTACGGTGCTATGTTGGAGAAGCAGTTCCTAGATTTTCTCCCGTCAGGGTGGAACAGAGAGCGATTTGAAGGGGCTTCATAATATGAGCAGGCAAACAAATCCTGATGCAGAGGAAGATAGATTAATGGCAGGAGCAGTACAATAATGAAATCTACAATAACAGGAGTGAGTTCATAAAGGGCCATAGACCTTTGATTGCTAGCGACAATCTATTTAACTGGGATGAGACCATGTGACCCATTTCAGCTGATGGCTAGACATCAATACACTTCAAATCAAGAAAAACCATTCTACTTAATCCAGGTTGAAGTACATATAATTTACAGGCTCTAAAAATGTTTGAAACAAATAGTTCTGATAATGCAGTGAAAGACAATGTGGACCTATGAATGGATAGAGTGTATAGTGAGGTGTGTCTCTGCTAGGGGTTTGTCCCCATATAGTTTGTCTTACATTTGTATTTGAAAGCAAGCAAGCCCATAATTACCTTTTGCAAACCATTGCAAGTCCTAATAATAACAACAAAAGTATTATTAACTGCTAACATTCATATACCACCTTTCAATTTAACTTCTACAGTGGTTTAAGGTAAAGGTAAAGGGACCCCTGACCATTAGGTCCAGTCGTGACCGAATCTGGGGTTGCGGCACTCATCTCACTTTATTGGCCGAGGGAGCCGGCGTACAGCTTCCGGGTCATGTGGCCAGCATGACAAACCTGCTTCTGGCGAACCAGAGCAGTGCATGGAAACGCCGTTTACCTTTCCGCTGGAGCAGTACCTATTTATCTACTTGCATTTTGACGTGCTTTCGAACTACTAGGTTGGCAGGAGCAGGGACTGAGCAACGGGAGCTCACCCCGTCGCGGGGATTTGAACCACCGACCTTCTGATCGGCAAGTCCTAGGCTCTGTGGTTTAACCCACAGCGCCACCTGCGTCCCCTTAAATCCACATGGATTTGAACTCCTGTGTGGCATGTAATTCACTTATTTGTTTTTGAAAAGCTAGGATGACATTAGTCTGCAGTGGATCAGTGAAGACCACATTGCCCCTGTATTTAGCCTTAAAGGAAATCAGATGCTTGGTGCAGATAATGAGGGTGTTGAAAACTCTAGTGCTGAACTGAAACTTAGCAAAATACTTTCTTCTGATTTTTTTTTCTTTTTCTTACCCATCCTACATAGGCTACTTTGCAGAATTTTCATTAAATATCCCCCTACCATTTTTTGTGACAACCGTAGGCGCCGACTCCTAGAGACCAAGGCAGTTTCAGCCCCCTGAATATATTTTTTGAGGGGGCTGGTCCCTCTCAAATTTGAGAGAGCGTTCCGCTCCACCCCAGGCTCCTTGCAACATCATGCAATGTCATGCCGGGGGCCCCATTCCTCTGGAGAAGCTGGCACCTCTGGTGACAACAAACATTCTGCACCACCACCACAAAGGCCCTGGAACAACACTAGGTCAGGGACATGGTGGAATATGGGGGGGGGGGGTAGCCAGGCTGCCAATACGTTACTCTTGAAGTTCTTGCTCATTCTTACAGAGACAGCTGCCGCCGCCACAAAAACCCTTAGGGAAAAATAAAGCTGGTCTACAGCCACCTCACCAAAAACATTGGAGCAATTCTGTTTAATGGTCCACTCACTTTCTCTCCCCATGCATAGGGTGGAGAATTTTGAGACCATTTGTACACAGCTGTACACATAAGGGTCTCTACACAGCTTGAATATGACCCTCATGCCATGTGATACTTTGTTTTTTTTCCCTGGTGGGTTAATTCCTTGTACACAAAATTTAGTAGTCAAACACTGAGTCTAAAATGTAGAGGGACTCCTGCAGATTCTCCCTCTATATTATTCTTTCTAGCTAAGCACTGTAGGCTCTCAAAGCAAAATATTACTTTGCTAACTCTGTTGTTTATCTCATCTCCCCTAGATGTATCTGGTTTAAGCATATTGTTGAATAAAGGAAATGATAACATTTTGAACTATTTTTCAATTTGATATCAGATCAGTAAACTTGTATTTCTATCTTGTTTCTTCCTTTGCTGATATTGGATTATGTGACCACCAGCGCACTTGTTTTGGTCCATGGCTGTACTTAGCTTGCATCTACTGCACAAAGGGCATTTTATGAACCTCAGCTTTCCACTGTCAATAGGAATATGCCCTTGACTTGACATGTAAGCAAAGCATGATCCTATATTTGTTTTATATTCCAGCTTCAAGTTAGATGCAAGTACCAGAGCCAAATATAAGAAGATAGTTAAAAGGAAGGAAAGTTGTTTTAGAAATGGTCTGAACCTTAAGATTAAAGGGGAAATAAATGTTCAGAATATTCGGTTTGGTTCTATTCCATCATCATCATCATCATCATCATCATCATCATCATCATACCCCACCCATATGACAGGGTTGCCCGTGGCATTTTAGACAGCTTCCAGCATATATAAAAACATATGAAACATTAAACATTAAAAACCTTCCCTATACAGGGCTGCTTCCAGATGTTTTTTAAAGATTATATAGTTTCTTATCTCCTTGGCTCAGGGTGTGGGTGGGTGGCTGTTGTATAATTCCATACCCTCCAACATTTCTCTGATGAAAATAGGGACACCCAAAGAAAAGAGGGACATTCTGGGATCACATCAGAAACTGGGACATCTTCTGTAGATCCAGGACTGTCCCTGGAAAATAGGGGCACTTGGAGGGTCTGCAATGAAGCCAGTAGCAAAACTGCTGTTTGTCTTAATGAAGCATGAACAGCTTGGGTCAATAACATAAGGCAGAAAATCAAAAGTCCCAGTGAGAGAGAGAGAGAGAGAGAGAGATCTGAAAATTGTAATTGCTCTCTTTCCTGGAAGCCATTACTTCTTCCAAGCGGACTTACAGCAATTTGCTTATTTATGGTAATGTGTATATTTACATTACTTGTGAGGGAAGTGGATGCTAATCATGGAGATCAAAGGCTATTGAAATGGTGAGAGTGGGGTGTCTCTGATTGTGTGCCTGTCTAATGTTAGGTGGAGGGAACCACTGCCCTTAAAACAGAGGAGCTTGCTAATATATCAGCAGGTTTGTAGCTGATATCTACGATAGAAAGGTGCTAGTATTTTCCACAGAAACAACTTAACTTTCTTAGCAAGTTAGCAAGTGAGTCTTCCTGTTTTCCGCAAATGACGTGATCTAATTACATACAGTTTTTAACGATTAGTGCTACTTCTGTTGCAATATTTTTTCCTTGTTTGCTGTCCTTGTTGAACAGTGAGTTCAGTTATTGGGTAAAAAGAAAAGCTCCCATGACTTGTTTATCCACAATCACTGAAATCCTAGCAAAATGTGTTAATTTAACTCTGGATGCTTCCCCATAAGTAATATGTTCTCATTTTGCTGCCATCCTTACAATGAATCACCATTTTATCCAGCATGCAGGTATTCACTCTTACCATGGCAGTAATGACGTCATTTCCAAAATTGAATCTTCATGAAAGCCGACAAGGTTATAAAAACCGTCACTTATATAATAAGCTTCTCATTTTGCCTCCTTATAACAGCAGAAGAGAATTCTGTTGAGGTGGTTTCCTCGTCCACAAGGGAATGCTAAGGCTGCCTATGTTGTATTTCATTTTTCATGAAGATTTAAATCTCCAGATTTTGCCAAGGAAACAGATAAATCAGAAATGCCTAACCAGAGGGAGTGTGGATTGTATTCAAATTAAGATACAAAGGGAGTACCAGTTTTTGCAGGAGAGGTCTTTTGTGTTTTGTACAAATCCACTATGTCTAATTACTGACTTATCGTTGTGTGAGAGAGTATGGGAGCTTTGTTGTTGTTTTTTTAACGCAACAATCAGAGGCAGAGGCATCAATGAGAGTTTCAGCACAAATCCTAGATGAGATTGGTAGTGTTGCATTAACAGAGACATGCCTTTTGTGGATCGCAAAGCACCATGTATGCTGGCATAACGAAACATAGCTTAAACAATCATTTTAGAATAGCTAACAATATAGAAATCCATACCTTTTTTTGCAGACCCAGTCAGAAGAATCTGGGGCAGAATCTAACCCTAACCCCTAACTCCTAATCCCTAACCACTAACCCTGTGCATCTTTCACCCATGTGCCTCATATGCTCAGAGGAGAGTGGGAGCACTCACATCGGCCCAAACACCCTAGAACATCCACATAGGGCTGTACTCTGAATGTGGCCTGCTTGTGCAAAACCCAGCGCACACAGATTCAGACTCCATGGCCTGCTGACCATATTTAAACCAGGAAACCAAGCATATGAAAACAGCCTAAACATATTGTGCTTTCTGCCCATAGGATGTTTTTCAAAGGCTTCAGTGTGAAAGTCTGAAGAAGAAACAGAGAGGCAGGCATATGAGAATATTGAGGGAGGGAGGCACAAACTTGCTCCTCTTCATGTGCCTTGATTGGATTAGGAAGCCCTATTACAGTGGTGCCTCGCAAGACGAAATTAATTCATTCTGTGAGTTTTTTCGTCTTGTGAATTTTTCGTCTTGCGAAGCACGGTTTCGAAAAGTTTTGGAAAAGCTTCAAAAATCACCAAAGTCTTCAAAAACCTCAAAAAAGGCTACCACACCACGTGCTATGAGTTGCTTCTCGAAGTCAAGTCGCAACTGTATTAACGGTTTTAAGAAAAAGGAAACAAACTTGCAAGACGTTTTCATTTTGCGAAGCAAGCCCATAGGGAAATTTGTCTTGCGAAGCAACTCAAAAAACCAAAAACCCTTTCGTCTTGCGAGTTTTTCGTCTTGCGAGGCATTCGTCTTGCGAGGTACCACTGTATATTCTGTTGTTCAAACATACAATCGTTCTCCCTAACCCAAACCCTACATGCTGTATTCATTTTGGAAACATTGTACTTATATATTATATAGTTAATACTGTTTTGTTGTAAGATGCCCAGGAAATATTTATTGAAAAGCATTTTTATGTATTTAATAAATAAAACAAAGTCCCCTACAGGCTTGCTCAGTCACTGAGTTCATCTGAAGAGGCCCTCTTTTCGGTGTTGCGTGGTCTTGAAATCCATCTTACAGCTACTTGGTAGGACCTTTAGCATGGTGGCACCTGTCTTGTGCCATGTGCCAGAAGTTTTTTGGTTTTAATATCAGCTAGAATTCACCCAAGCATTTTCAGATTACAGTCATACCTCGGGTTGCGAATGCTGCGGATTGCGCGTTTTCGAGTTGCGGACCGCGCTGAACCCGGAAGTACTGGAATGGGTTATTTTCGGGTTTCGGCACTCGCGCATGCGCAAAAGCACAAAATGATATCACGCACATGCACAGAAGCACCCAATCGTGTCACATGCATGCGCAGACGTGAACGCTGTGGGTTGCGAACTTGCCTCCCGCACGGATCACATTCGCAACCCAAGGTATGACTGCAGAGACATTGATCACATATATTATTGGTCAGCTGTAGAATTTTATGCAGGTTTTATATAGTTTTATTCTGTATAGTATGCATTTTATTATTTTGTATACACTGCTTAAGATTGTTTACAAGCATTTTTAATCCTTTTAGAAATGATCTGAGCAGGTTTATATATGGTATATACAGTGGTACCTTGGAAGTTGAACGGAATCTGTTCTGGAAGTCTGTTCAACTTCCAAAACATTTGGAAACCAAGGCACGGCTTCCGATTGGGGACAGGAAGCTCCTGCAGTCCCAAACACCAACACAGACGTACATAAAATACTCCACTAAATACAGTGGTACCTTGGGTTAAGTACTTAATTCGTTCCAGAGGTCCATTCTTAACCTGAAACTGTTCTTAACCTGAAGCACCACTTTAGCTAATGGGGCCTCCCGTTGCCGCTACGCCGCCGCAGCACAATTTCTGTTCTCATCCTGAAGCAAAGTTCTTAACCTGAGGTACTATTTCTGGGTTAGCATATATAACCTGAAGCATATATAACCTGAAGCATATGTAACCCGAGGTACCACTGTTTTCTGAATCTCTTTGAGTTGCTGAACAAATTTAGGAGAACACAGGTTCATATGCATGCGTCACCCCACGGATATGCCCAAATAGCGCATACACATACACATACATGTTACTTTATGCATACCCTTGACACATGTGATATTTAACTCATGAGTCAGAAATATAAAGTGTAGATAAGATTGGGTGTGTATACATATAGGAATGTGCTTGTGCATATCCCATTTAGATCCTATTTTAAATTTGTAAAGGGGGAACACGGCCTCAGGACCCTACAGTGAATTCAGTATACCTATTTGCCTGAATATGTGCAGAGGCCAACACCCCCAACCTCACCTTGCGAATCATTAGAGTAACTTTAACTTAACATTGGATCTAAACAAGAGCACAGTTTGCCCCGGGGGGGAAGTGGTCTTCAAGGTGACACTGTCTGTCCAATATGTGCTGTAAACAAAATGAGCTGGAAATTATTTTCTTCCTCCCCCCCCCCCCCAAATAAAAAAGTTAAGAATTAATGGAAGGCCGCTATATGCAGCTATTTTTAGAATGACATAGTCAAAGGCCTCGTTTGAGTGAACTGCGGTAAAAGCTTGTTGCCCGAGATGGCCCCAACTAGAGAAAAAATATGTGACATTTGGGACCTCGATGGGACATTTTGCCCTTTTTGGTGTTAAAGAGGCTGTTTCTTTGGAAAAAAAGATTAAGAGACATCCTAAGAGTTCAGCACAAGCCTTCATAATGATAAGTAATGATGCAACAAATGGAAGCAAAGCTAAATGACTGGAAATTTGATTACTTTCACAGCAGAAAGTTTCGCTAACAGTACATCAACAGTTTTCTCTTGCTTATGCCTTCCGTAGAAACAAGTCTTTATGTACTTCATATTGTATAGCGCTGAGTGAAAAAATATCCTGCCACTTTCATAACTCTACTGATGAGCTATGAAAGTGGGAGGTCATCCTTTAACCGCATTAGTGGGAGGCAGGCAAAAGTTTTTGAAAACCTTTTTGGAGTCAGGATACCTTAGCAGTAAATGCATGGTCAGCAGAAGTGGGACTTAAATACTGTTCTTCATTTACAGAAATTTCCCCCAACAATTAGTGGCTACCTGGGCAGCCATCTTCTCCCACAATGCATTCTGTGAAGCTATGTTATAATATTTCCTGTTTGCGGAAGTTTTTAATATTTGATGAATTATACTGTATTTTAATCTTCTGTTGGAAGCTGCCCATAGTGGCTGGGGAGGCCCAGCTAGATGGGTGGGGTATAAATAAATTATTATTATTATTATTATTATTATTATTATTATTATTATTATTGATGCATCTTTCCATTTTTGCCTTTAGCAAATTCCTCTGAAATACAGTGTAAATACTTCTGCTCATATTTTTACCTAACCACCTTAGTCCAAAATTTCCTACCATCCAGATTATGTGTTATGTTGGAAAGCTAAACTGTTTGTTGGACGAAATGTACATTTATGATGATGCTAAAAGAATGATGTTGCTGGACTACAACTCCCATCTTTCTTTCTTTCTTTCTTTCTTTCTTTCTTTTTTTCTTTTCTTTTTTTTTTTTTTTTTGCCTTGGGCATACTGGCTGGGGCTGATGGGAGTTGTAGTCTAAAGCAGCTGGAGAGCACCAGGTTGTGGAAGGCTGCTTTAGGACATCCAAAATCCTTTCTGGGCTTCTGTCCCTGCGTTGACTTGTTTTAAGTGTCTAGAGCAATGGACAGGAATTACATCTTCAGAAAACGGTGCCCCATGTGGAACTGTTTTAAATGTCAAAGAAACATCATCTGTGGAATTCCTGTCTGCTGATAGCCATTTTCATCCTGAAATCTGCCTTGTTAAATTAGCTACATTTGTAAAAGAAGGAACTGTTTGTTATGCCTTACCCCAAATTACAATACATCTGTAAATAGCAAAGCAACAACACAAGAAAACATAGGCTAACCAATTTATGTTCCACTTCTTGATTTCATTAAAAAGGTAATTTGGGATTAACGAAAGTAATACACAAATGTTTTGTTACAGACTTTAATTTTCATATAATGGATACTTATTAGACAGAGAAATGTGTCTTCTTTTTCAGAAAGTTGCCTTTTTCCTACCTCTGTTTCCCCAAAGACATTACAAGGTGCATGCAGATTATTCCGATTGCTCACACAGTAGGCAAGATAGCCAGTAAACATGTTGGCAACTTTGCAATTGGAAATTTACCAAAAGTACCAATAAGACAACGGTTTTTCAGACCACTGCTGCATGTGCACAAACCAACAAGAACACTTGGATTGGAAATAGCATTCAAACAGACACATAGTAGTGATAAATTATGTGGTCAAGTATTTTAAAACACTAGTCTATTGCAAAGATGGAGAACCTCAGGCCCAGGGGATAAACATCACCTTCCAGGTCTGACCTTTGGAATTCTTTGTAGGCCATGTTCCTTTCCCAAGCCTCATGTCCTCTTCACTTCCCCTTCTCCATACCCTTCTTAAGAACTTTTGCATGCCGGAAATGTGTCCTTGAACTGTGGTCATGGCACTTCCTTGCTTGGATAGGGAGATGTGAGCACGTGCAGAAACTTCCAACTTTTCTATCCTTTGTTCTGTCCAGTTTCGCCTCTGGCACCATTCACTTCTGGTCTGCGACTCCCAGCAGGCTGACCATGAGGAAATGCTGTCCTCACCCCCCACCACCCGGTTTTATAGAACAATAACCAAAGAGCAGTACATTGGATCCAGCTGAATCTTTGCATTTGTGGAAGGGCCCCTTCTGTTGGTAAGAGGTGTTTCGGTCCAGTAGAGCAGGTTTCCTCAAACTCGCCCCCCAGATGTTTTTGGCCTACAACTCCCATGATCCCTAGCTAGCAGGACCAGTGCTCAGGGATGATGGGAATTGTAATCTCAAAACATCTGGAGGGCCAAGTTTGAGGAAGCCTGCAATAGAGGCTTCCGCGAACAGAAGTAAAGCAATTTCGACTCGCTATCAGTTGCAAATAAGCAGAGGCAGAGCATTTGGCCACAATAAAATAACTGGAAATCAGTTGACCAAGTGGACAAGTTTTATTCCTTTCGTGAGCTTCATAATCTTTGTTCAAAAATGAGTCATTCAATGGGTCACATACTGATTCCAAACTGTGATCTCACTAAAGCTCAAGAAAGTCTTGGCAGATGTTACCTACGGGTAGCAAAAAGAGGCCAAAAACACTGATGAAAGCAACTTTATATTAAAAAAATCCTCATCGACGTCTTTCTCTAGGGATATCCCGTTTTATCAAAGCTGGCTGACTGAAGGACCTCAATCCAAATAGTACAGAAGAAGAGCTATTTTGACAAGACATTTCAGCACTTAACATCAAAGTTTCTACTCTTAACAAGCGTGACCTGGAATAATCTGATCTGAAGCATATAAAATCTCCAGGGTAGAACCAGTGATAAATGAAGTGAGTCAGAGAAAATTAAAATTAATGTGCACCTTTGTCCAAGGCTTGAGAAACAGGGGAAGACGCTGCTATATTCAGATAACTTTCCGTAAGGCCCAAATTAGTCACCAATTTGCACTTCCGGAATCCCTATGCCCCGTGGATATATTAATTTGCTGATGTTGCCATGTTTCAAATACACAGAGAGATTGTGATCTTATGGCTGGTGTGCAAGTGACCTTTCCATACTTTGAAGAAACTTCTCACAACCTATTTAGTCACCTTGCCTTGTCTTTAGGGAATGCACATTATATATGAAATTGGTTTCTCATCCTTTCTTCTTCTTCTGCCATTTCTTCCGATTCCTCGTTATATATCACCTCACTTATCTGCGAACCATTTGCAGCCATTTACCATTTGCTCTCCCTTGTTCTGCAGTGCAATTATGGCATGTTTCTTTTTCACGCTTATTGGAGAAAATGGACTACAAATGAAGTGAATGGATACACACATAAATAAAAATGAACTGAGCCTTGCTCCTTATCCCCCACCCAGTGTATATACTTGTTTCCTTCAAAAGCATTCAGTACCCCCATGCTTTTTTTAAAAAACAACAACACAATAATAATATATACCTGTAGTTGACAAAAACTCTGCCTGTAGGAGTAGGTAAATGCTTTCATACTCAAGAGATACCCAATATCTAGTGACAGGAGAGATGGCATATATGTAAGGTAAAGGGACCCCTGACTGTTAGGTCCAGTCGTGGACGACTCTGGGGTTGTGGCGCTCATCTCGCTTTATTGGCCAAGGCAGCCGGCGTACAGCTTCTGGGTCATGTGGCCAGCATGACTAAGCTGCTTCTGGCAAACCAAAGCAGCGCATGGAAATGCCGTTTACCTTCCCGCTGGAGCAGTACCTATTTATCTACTTGCACTTTGACGTGCTTTTGAACTGCTAGGTTGGCAGGAACAGGGACTGAGCAATGGGAGCTCACCCCATTGAGGGGATTCAAACCACCAACCTTAGGCTTTGTGGTTTAGACCACAGCGTCGTATGTAGGGTGATGTTTTTTCATCATATATCATTTCTGGTGCTTTTAAGTGCAATTTTCCTCTCTGTATTTCCTCCCAGTCTTCAGGTCAGGCATCTTAACAGAGACATACTTCTCTTGGGTTTGGAGTAGACTTTGCGCTCCCCTTTTCAGTTCCACCACCCAATTTGCCGTCAGCAATTCAGTGTTGCTATACAGTTGCTTAATTTTGCACGCTTTTACTATGCCAGGTAGTATAATTACTAACAAACACTTACCACACAGTAAATTACGACAGTGTATTCATTTGGAATGCTGGTCAGCTGTGGTGGCCTTTATCTACAGAAGCGTGGAAACTGGTTTTCTGTTCCCCAGCCATGATTGTGTATGATAGGAAGGAAGCACATTGTTGCCCATATACTGATCTAATATATAAGGTGAACTTCTATCATCCTCAGTGTTTTATGGAAAAGTTTGAAGTAAAGGAGACACTGACAGCATGCTTAGCTCTGTACCCCAAAAGTGCCAATAGCCATGGACCCAAGAAGAGTCCAAAAATGCAGATGCAGGTATATGCATTGTATGTGTGTGTATCCCCAGAGAGTAACAGTACGTAGCATAGCACTCAATTTATGTACCATTAGTCCCAGGGCCATCTTATCCATAGGCGCTAGGGGTGCAGGGCACCCGGGCGCTGGGCTCTCAGGGGCACCAGGCTGAGAGTCTGGGGCCCGAGAGTTGAGTCCGGGGAAGAGCCCGCCTGTTGGTCGGAGTGCTGTGGTGGGCTCTGCTGCTGCGAGTGGCTCTGCGCCGTGAGTTCGGGGGTGAACGAGCCAGCAAGATGCTGAGGCGGCCGGCCAGCTCTGCCCTCCTGCACACCTGGGTCTGGGCAACCTGGGGGGGGGGTGTCTTTGCATCCCAGCACTGCATATGCTTAAGACAGCCCTGATTAGTCCTATGCATAGTTTCCTAGGAATAAACTCTGCTGTTTATGCACAACTTGTGAAGCACACTGAGCTTTCAGGAAACATTTTCAGACAGCTGAAATGTAACAATGCACTTTTAATTAAAGATGCAAATATTCTCGCCAAGAAATGTTACCATTTCAACTGCTAGAAAGAAGTGGGAACCGCATCAAAGAAAGGGAAAGAAGTATCCCACCTCTGTTGTTCTTTCTCTGACTTCCTCTGTGCTAATCTGTCTCAATCAAACTTAAACACCTGATCATCACTATGTTCACTTGCCAGATCAAGAAGAATTGGCTGCTTACCTTTGCACTCTGGCAGATGACATACGTAATTGTTCCTGCACTAAAACAAAAACAAAAATCTAGAGCTGCAGTCCCCAGTAAGCCCACTCCACCTTATCACTGATCATTTTGCCAAGTGGAAAGGATAATGTTATCACACTTGCACACCTGATCAGATACTGGGAAAGCAAAGGAGCATAGCATTCATCACATGGTGTGGCAATAAAGATGACAAGCTTACCAAATGGTTACGTGTAACAGCAGTCTGCATTCAGCACTGTCTAATGAAACGGAGATCTACAGCCAGTTTCAGTCTGGCAGGGACTGGCAGGTGCCAAGCTCTGGTACCGCTCACGACAAATTAAGCACTAGGTGCACATTGTTTCTCATATGGTGAGGTGGACTGAATGAATTTCAGGAAGTAGGTCAAGAATGTTATGGATATTACTTCATCTAAAATTGTGAGCACTTCATTTCATGCATTTTAGAAGAGCCAAGAAGGGACATTAACTAAAATATACAAAATCCTGGCTGAAGCTCTGACCAGGGTGGGAAAGAACTGAAATAGACAGAGGGAGACAAACAAACAATCTCTGGTGTTAATAGAACACAATGCTACCATTACTTCTACTATTTAACTTTTTTTTTTTTTTTTTTTTGCACTGATAATGTAATTTTTTAATTAGAGAACAAAATGCTTACTTTATCTATAGTGAATATTCACTGACTTGGAAGCAAGTAGTGCTTGCATACTTAAATTCTTAGAACACTTGTGTTGTTCAGACAAAGCTTTATACAGTCACAATACCTGCAAACACATGAAACATTATTTCTTGTATATATCATACATCTCCAAAACAGTGTGTCTCACACATTGCCCCCAACACCCCAAAATGAAAATTGTGTCTTCTTCAGATGGGTTCAGTACATGCACGTGGAAGTGTGCGTGGGTTTCTATGAGATGAGAAATAGTGATAGTAGCAAAAAACTTTATTGAGCAAACAGACCTGAACAACAGGTGCAAAGCAACTGCTTATATGTATTCCTGAAGGCTTGGGCCACTCCTACTCAACGTGATTGGCTGTCTAAACTCCCAAGCTGTGAATTGTAACTCAGAGCTTAAGAGCCAATGCCAGTAGCCCAAACCCTGAAATGCTATGTGATTGGATATCATGTATCAACTCAGAACGGAGGGTCTCAGAATCCTAGTTCAGACTAAAGCTCAGGCAAACACAGGCCACTGAATACATAACATACGTCTTGAAGAGGGAGTCCATAATTTGTATGTTAATCATGTGCACAAAACCACAGATTCAGTTGTGTTTCCTCCGTCCATATTATCATGGCCAAACCTGCCAAAAATCCTCTTTCTCTTCAAGAAGGGCTGAGCACCAGGAGAAGAAAATTGGGGAAGTTCTCCTGATTCAGAGATTTGAAACAAATGGAAACCCAACCAGGTAGAGCAATCCAGGACCTCAAAAGTACATTTTGCACCATGTCCGTGTGACCACATAAGTTACTGTCAGATATGTTATAGTAGGCAAGTCACCATGCAGTTGGCACTCCCTTGGCAAACCAAGTCTATGTCTCTAATAATCAAATTGCAATTGGGTGGGGACGTCAGGCTTGTGAGCATCGTGCCTCCTTCCCTAAGCTGGGCAAAGGCTTCCTGGGCTTTGGGGAATCTCTGAACTAGGGTCTGAACTGAATCTTGTTACATACCCTTAGCAGCTACCATATCTCATTAGCCCATGTTACAACACAATAATTAAACCACTGGTATTATTAAGGAGCCACTGGAACATTAGACCAACCTCAGTATATACAAACCTCCATGCATACAAAGTTGTAAGTCTGCACAAAGTGGCTATACCAGTAGAAAGAATGGAACTTCAAATAATTGGCCAACTCACTGTTAAAATGTATATTATTATGCAGTGTAATAACCACAGGCTTGATTGCCGGGGCACATTCGTTGATATAATGCCTGCAATTATAATGAGGGGGAAAAAGAATCCAACAGGAGTACCAACTAAAGCAAACAATAAGACAAAAATTCAAACATGTTATTAAGATACACAGAACCCCTTAGCAAGAGAAAAAGCCTATCACGCTCTTAATTGCTGGTGTCTATTGCTGCTTTGCTATTTCCCCCCCTTAAACTCCTTAGAGGTTTTAGTCCATTCAAAAAGGAAAATAGTGCATTAATGAATGTCTTAATGAAATCACCCTGGTAGTAATCCAAATTTTGCTTCGACTCACAGCTTCAGTTGGTTTTCTGTCTTGTTGTACAATAATTGCATGCTAATAGCACCACCAACATGGCTGTAACTTTGAGTAAATGATTAGGTTTCAGAACTTCAGGCAATAGTGGGGAGCTGGTTTACCTGGTGGAGTGATGAAGTTATACTGCCATAAAGTAGGCAAGTGTCAAAGCTGTCTTTTGGAGATTTAAGGGTCTCAGGTAAATATTATTATTATTATTATTATTATTATTATTATTATTATTATTATTATTATTATTTTGTTATAGAAGCTTGATTCTGAAAGTATTGGTATTCATCTGTAAATGCAATTAAAACTATGAGGCTCTTAGTATCATAATTTCTAATTCAGAGTGTACAAAGTGCTTTACAGTTCTTACTTCATTCATCTTCACAGTTACTGGGCAAATGTATCCTTGATTAAGGGAAATGGCTTATCTAATGGTGTCCCAGGAACTAAGAAGATTCATGGCTTTGCATGATCTACAAATGCCCAGCCCCGACCAATGTGCTACAATAGAAAGACACTGTATATACTTGCAAGCAGCTTAAGGTAAAGGTACCCCTGACCATCAGGTCCAGTCGTGACCGACTCTAGGGTTGCACGCTCATCTCGCTCTATAGGCCGGGAGCCGGCGCTTGTCCGCAGACAGCTTCCGGGTCACGTGGCCAGCGTGACTAAGCTGCTTCTGGCGGACCAGAGCAGCACACGGAAACGCCGTTTACCTTCCCGCCAGAGAGCGGTCCCTATTTATCTACTTGCACTTTGACGTGCTTTCGACCGGCTAGGTTGACAGGAGCTGGGACCGAACAACGGGAGCTCACCCCGTCGCGGGGACTCGAACCGCTTACCTTCCGATCGGCAAGTCCTAGGCTCCATGGTTTTACCCACAGCGCCACCCGTGTCCCTGCAAGCAGCTTGGAATGTCACAAACTCTTTTTACAGTATTCAGGTAGGTAGCCGTGTTGGTCTGACGCAGTAGAAATATATCAAAAAATTGTCTGGTAGCACCTTAGAGACCAACTAAGTTTGTTCTTGATATGAGCTTTTGTGTGCATGCACACTTCTTCAGATACATGATAAAGCTATTTTTGGCCATCTCATCCCTTGCTTTTTCCTGTAAGACCAATTGCAGCCAATAACAGTTGTCAACAGGTTTACCATACCTATCAGCCAATCACCCATTCCCACCACCCTTCTGAGTAATACCCCTCCCCACCCTCCCACTATATATAAGGGTCTGGTGACTTCTGTTTCATTGTATCTGAAGAAGTGTGCATTCACCTTACCTTTTTTTTTAACCTTATCACTAGAATGAGCCTAAGTTAAAGCAGTTTTATATGGCAGAATTCTTGTGTCTCACCTCTTTAGCAACAGAAGCCCTACATCTGTTGATAGCAAACAGATGCCTTCAGGAATGGGTTTGTTTAGCTAGGAAGAGACTTGGGAATCTCCTGCTTAGGGAAAGGATGACATTCCAGTCAGGAGCTGCCTGCAGTCGGCTTGATAGCAGCCAAGTGGTCTTACAGCTCTCCAGAGAGCAATACATCCAACAAGAGACACCAGTAAGGAAGAGCACATTTTTCTAAGAGTGCTTGTGTTTCCATAGCGATTAACAATTTCAGCCCCTAGGAGGATTCCTGCCCCTTCATCCTGCCGTCTCTTATAAAAAATTTGCCAGGATAAATCTTTCCAGCCCTTGAGGAAAGGTTATGTGATTGCATCAATATTTGACTTTTCTTTCCTATTTTCCACTTCCTACATTTCCCCCAAATAAGAATATTAATGGGTTATGAAATAACTGTACCCTGAGTTTTATCCCTGACTGCCTCCCTCTGTAACTGATCTACTGGAGGTTATGCAGAATGAAGAAATGATATAACACGGGCTTCCAGCAAGTGATGCTTATGGCCTGTATCCAATAATGAACTTAAATCCTTCCAGACAATGTAAATAGATACTTAAATTATCTCATCTTGGCTCTATTCATCCATTTGCCTCAAAATAAGATTTAAATTCAAGGTTGAATTGAACCCTTAAAAGCCTGTTTTATTTGCTCACACGTGTTTTAAATATGACACTCTTTTTCCACACTGCGTTCTTCATAAGGGAAGAATTTATCCAGCTCTTCTGTGCCATGAAAACATCAATACAGACCCCATTCCTCTCACAAAAGACTTGCCACTTTAATGTTTTACACAATCCCTACCCACCCGCCTCCACACCATGTCATGAAGTTATATATTTTGCAGAACAGCATTCCTTTTTCCTCTATGAATTCTAAAACAGGGTAATATTAAACTTTATCAAAAAGATATATGGCAAAAACTTGGAAAGAATTTTGTTTTTTTCTGCACAGTGTTCCAAAGTTGCTGTGTATAATACGGACAGGCTAAGGTATGTGGGCTGCTGAGCTTCAAATATTTTAGAGTGGGGAGTTCAAATACTATCTTAATTAGATATAGTTAGGTGTTGGAATGAGGGGAAAGGGAGAAATAAGAGAATGCAAGGTAGCTGGAAACATCCCTATCTCCAAAGTGTGTGCTCTCTCTCTCTCTCTCTCTCTCTCTCTCTCTCTCTCTCTCTCTGTTGGTTCAATAACCATTCTGTTATGTACTAAGCTTGGATTGTAGAAAAATAGGCAGGTAGGATCCTAGAATGCAACAACTGATTGGCTTGCAGGAGAAGACCAATCAGGCTCCAGGAGGAAGTTAATCAGCCTATTAGGCTGGTAGGATCTTAGAATGCAACAACTGATTGGCCTGCAGGAAAAGACCAATCAGGCTCTAGGAGGGAAGCAGAATCAGCCAATCAGAGGGGACTCATTGTGTAAATAATATATATATAAAAGCCTGAGGTTTGGGGGGAAATTCAATCACTCTTTTACAAGCTGCAATAAAGAGCATGAAATCACTGCTGGTCTCTGAGTATATTTCACATTCAAATGCAATACAAAATGAAGTAGGCCTTTTTCATATCCAAGGATTTACCTGAAATTTTGATAGATTATAGCAATGCTGGATTAAGCCAATAAGAAAGCCAGAAAGCCGAGAGTTGCAGCAAGGATGAATCACACAAAGCAGAACTGAAAAGTTTCAGGTTTGTCAAATGCCATCCTTTGGGGAAGTCTTCCAGGGAACAGCTCCCGGCCTGCCACATCTACAGGGAGCAAATGGTTCCACTCAGGAGTTAAAGACATGGTCTGTCAGCTTTGGACAGTTACAGGTTTCTCTTCCTCTGGAATATAAGAGCTGGGACTGTGGATAATTCCTCAGTTACAAGCCAGTCAGGTCTAGGGACCCAGGCTCTCATAGACTTAATTTGCAGCCCAGCAAGACATCACAGCTTGTTTCTGAAAATTAAAACTTCCTTTCTATTGATTCTTTATTAGCATTAGCAGGGATTGCGAGTCGTTTCAGTAGAGGTTCCTTTGTTTAGCAGCTGACTCCAAAGCTAAAGATTTGCCTTCTACTAGCATAGTTCCAGCTTATTGCATTATTATAGCATGACCACTTCTGCTGCTTGATTCAGACAACAAAATTATGTACCAGAGGGAAGAAGCATTATGGAATAGCACAGCAATTTAAAAACACAGATTTCACAGTACTGTGCTCTCCAAGTGAAGTAAAAACCAACATTTGTAGGGAAGAAGCAGGCGAAAGCCACAGTTATTATGGAAACTGCTGAGCAAGTGGGAATTCTGTCCATACATAAATATTAAATAGCAAAGAGATCTCAGTAAATGCTGGAAGGGGCTGAGTTAAGATGGGCAAAAGCCAGAGCAGGCTCATATGTTTCTCTGTTTGCACTACATGCATCTGTGAAAGAGCATAGGGTATCAGTGAAGGTGAAAATACAAGCATGTGCCTAGGTCCCCTCCCCTATTTTATAAGAAGCATTTTGGTATTTAAACACAGTTTCTGGTATTTAATATCCTTGGTGGTTTTCTTAAAGTACATTTTTCATAGAAATCTCTACAATTACTGTATTATTTATTGGGAGTTCATTTCCCAAGCTGGTCCTTTGGCTGCATATGTAATTAGGCAGTATTTTAAAAGACAACTTTTATTAAAATGTATATTTCCCCATTAGATTATCGTCTCTTGAGTGAATCATTAGGCAGATTTTTAAAAATTTGTATTATTGACCCAAGTGAACATGTATTATGCACACTTATGAAAATACATAATTAGCCATTTAAAGAAAAAAAAATCCAACTTAACCTTATGGATTTAACTGGCTTAGAATATTATTAAAACTTGCTCAGCTTATTTATAGAACTATGAACATTATTTGAGTGGAATTTCCCCAAAGTATGAAAGGATTGTGATCCATGATTCATTGTGTTTAATGCTTAAATAGCTGCCTCCTTTTATATGGTCACAATTTTGAATTCATTCTATGTGTTTAAATAGTGGACATACAAAAGGCATCTTTAAAAGCAGAGACATCACCTTGCCGACAAAGGTCCGTATAGTTAAACCTGTGGTTTTCCCAGTAGTGATGTATGGAAGTGAGAGCTGGACCATAAAGAAGGCTGATCACCGAAGAATTGATGCTTTTGAATTATGGTGCTGGAGGAGGCACAAGGAGAAGGGGACGACAGAAGATGAGATGGTTGGACAGTGTTCTCGAAGCTACCAGCATGAGTTTGACCAAACTGCAGGAGGCAGTGGAAGACAGGAGTTCCTGGTGTGCTCTGGTCCATGGGGTCATGAAGAGTCGGACACGACTAAACGACTAAACAACAACAACAATTTTGAATTCATTCTATGTGTTTAAATAGTGGACATGCATATGGCCAGTTTGTTGCTATCTCAACATGGAGGGACCCAAACATCTCTGGAGATTCAACTACATGGAAGAACCTGAATTTGTTCTTCCCTGTTTCAAGTTATACCTGCTGCTACCTGGCAGTGATTTGCTTCAGCACGATCCCTCGAAGCGAGTAGAGTGACCCTCATATTTATGCTTCAGAGTTGGATTAACTATTAGCAATGCAATTGCCAGCCGCTTGTCAATGACTACTCATTTCATTTGCTGAACCGGCATGCTTAAATGGTGATTTGAGACACAACTTTCTTGCTAGCAAAAAAGTTGGCCCAATCAAGAAAACCACAGATATTTTCACTAGGCAACAGCAGTAGATATAACTTAAAAGTAGCCTTTAGAACAAAATACGGATATCAAAAGTCTCTCCCCTTACCCCCATATGCACATGGTGGATTTTCTTTGCTGATTACTGGTAACAAAGATGTTGACCTTTAATGGAGTGGGATGCTATTGCTAAAGGTATTTACTGGAAGATGGGATGTGCAAGTATTATGAGGGTGCATGCTTATCTTAAGTCATCATTGTTATGTGAAATTTGTTCATCACAGGACTACAAACCGATCAAAGTGATCTCGATTTTCCAACTGCATTTCTGATAATTGCTAAAACTCCCAGCTTTTCAAACTATTGTAATAAAATACTGTAGTCATTTTGTGGAGTTTGCAGATAGATCTCTTTTTCTCCATTTGGGATTAATGTGTGATATCGACTTTGTGCTCTTAGTTCTGTTGCACCAGCAGAGATCTCAACTTAGAGAAGAGGAAGGGAGACCATTTTTGCCAATTTCCCTTGTCCCTGGCAGCCCCTAACACTCCCTGAAAATCTATTTTAGAGAATTGGGAGACTCTCCAGAACAGATTCTCACGGGTGCTGTGGGAGGGGAATAGGCAAAAATTGCCTTCCCTCCTCTTCCATTAGTAAATATCTCCCACTGGATCAAAATCTCGTGTTCTTGTGCAAGGGCACCAGTTTGATATCACCTAATGTACATTATGAATGAAAGTCATTCAGCAAACTAAGCTGTGCTTTTGATTGTAAGGTATAAATAATAAGTGTTCTTTAATACGTTGCTAATTTCAAAGAATCAAGTATCTCCTCAATATCACTGTGTAACATCTACAGTATGTTTCACATGTTAGGCGGTCCTTGACATCTCTTCTCAGATGAATAGTCTTGATTTCTCTCAGATGTGCTCTTCAAAGAAATGATGGTGCTGCAATAGCTACCATGGGACTGTTGGCAGAATGTAGTGAAACTGACTGGCATGATAGACTGACAGTTGTGTCATTTATAAAATGGTGGACAATTTGTATACCACCCAGTATTTTTCAGAATTACTGCATAGATTTTGATTTTGATAATGATGATGATGATGAAATGCTCTATACATTTTGTTAAATAAATAAATGGATAAATTTGATGCCTGGAGGTGCTTCCTAAGAGGCCAGGAGACCTTCTTTCTGTCTTGAGAATGCTGGACAGAGAAACAGTCAAGTTCAAAGATGAACATAGTCACTGGTTGCTGATCTCTAATCATCTGCTTGATGACTGGGGTTGGTCAATGGCAAATTGCACTATTTAACTTACTCTGAATTAAGATGAGGAATCCTGTAGCAGGGATATATATGTGTGTGTTTGTGTGCTCTTCGCATCCTATTAAACATTCAGCTCTCATTCTTGTTTTAATAGCTCTTTTATACAAATGGCTGTTGAAACTAAACAGCACGGTTGCCTTCTTATTGATTGCCATTTCTTAAGCTATTTAGAATTTTCCCTCTTGCATTTCTGGAGACTGCAGAGAGCTAGGAGATGTGGCACTGCAGGGGAACAGATGACAAAGTGGGTCACAAATGTGGTCTCTAGCGCTAGCTCCCTCTCAATACTTTTTTTTATCTTTATAAAATCTGAGGAATAAAGAAAACGCTTCATAAAAATCATTTGAAGCATAACACTACAGGAAAAAGATGAGTTATAATGGAAATCCTAGGGCTAACTCATCCTTCATCTGTTATGTCAACTATGAATGAAAAAATGTATCCATTTTAAATGCTTTTATACACGGCTTAAATGGTTTTAATACATAAATTTAGGCAACAAATATGGATTTGTCCATATTGGACCTGTTGCATCAAGCACCTGCTTATGTCTGAGCCATTTGTGCATTCTCTTTAAATCCTGACTAATTATTTGCAAAGTGATGTGCAAAAAAAAAATACATTTGAATATATAATTTCTGCAGTATAATTGTGTATATATCAATATAGACATATTTTTTAAAAGTTCTGTGCATTGTTGTATGCATCTTTTCATGAGCTGCTTACTTTTGGAAACATTGCATATACTCATATAATATGCTTATGTATATAGCAATATAATAATGCACTGAATATCTGAGCATTTTAAGAATTTTAAGTGGATGTTTCATGGAACTGGTGGAAAAAACCTCTCGCCTCTTGTCAAAATCAAGGAGCAAAATGGGAATTAGAAAAAAAGAAATCCATGCAGATAGCTTGGCCTTGAGATTTTAAGAGAATTCCATCCCAGTTGTCAGCACAACTACTTTGGCATCCAGTACAAAGAAGGAAAGGCACAGTTGGATTAACAAGAAGAAATATCCTAGCTCAGATTCCTTGGCATAGAGCACAGTGGTGTATTGAAGGGAGAGGATAGCTCAGGGGATATTTTTTTTCCAGAGCAGTAGCAATGAAATCATCTTCCAGAGCACCAGGTTTACTGAAGGAGCCTCTTGCTGTGGCAAATGAATGAGATGGTGATAAATATTTCAGATTTGTTTGTGACAGTGAAAGTCAGAAAATGATCACACAGAGGGCGGATGGGGTTTTATTTTATGGGAATCCTACTTTCCACAAGGAGTGTAAATGGTAACACTTCATCGAAAGATCATTTGCATTTTTCATTAAAAACTAAAGATTGCATTTTAGCTGCCCGAAGATCTTCTGTAAAAGCTCAGTGAATTTTGCTATCTGTTTACAAGTCAGTGGAACCAAGTTCGATAGAGCTTACTCCAAGAAACTATGCAGGGGACTGTAGCTAAACTGATGCTAATAAGCAGACTTACAGATAGTAATAGTAATAATAATAATAATAATAATAATAATAATAATAATAATAATAATAAATTATTTCAACCCCACCCATTTGGGCGTGCTTCCAACAAAAGATTAAAAATACATTAAAACATCAGTCAGTAAAAACTTCCCTAAACAAGGCTGCCTTCATATGTCTTCTAAAAGTCAGATAGTTGTTTATTTCTTTGATATCTGATGGGAGAGTGTTCCACAGGGCGGGTGCCACTACCAAGAAGGCCCTCTGTCTGGTTCCCTGTAACTTTGCTTCTCTCAGTGAGGGAACCACCAGAAGGCCCTCACAGTTGGCCCTCAAGTGTTACAAGCTGAACGATGGGGGTGGAGATGCTCCTTCAGGTATACTGGACCAAGGCTGTTTAGGGCTTTAAAGGTCAGCACCAACACTTTGAATTGGGCTTGGAAACGTTCTGGGAGCCAATGTAGGTCTTTCAGAGATACACACACGCACACACGCACACACACACACACATCTGTGGTCTACATTTTTAGACTCTAGAAGAAGAAGAGTTTGGATTTGATATCCCACTTTATCACTACACTAAGGAGTCTCAAAGCGGCTAACAATCTCCTTTCCCTTCCTCCCCCACAACAAACACTCTGTGAGGTGAGTGGGGCTGAGAGACTTCAGAGAAGTGTGACTAGCCCAAGGTCACCCAGCAGCTGCATGTGGAGGAGCGGGGAAGCGGACCCGGTTCACCAGATTATGAGTCCACCGCTCTTAACCACTACACCACACTGACTAATAGGGGGTGTGCCATTGGGGACTGCCATGATAAGACTTTCTTTTCACAATTTACCACTGTACTAATTCCTAACATACATCCCTTGAGATGCCAGTTCAAGGCCCACGGTTATAGTTCAAGTGATAAAATATGAGTGGTTAACTTTTCATTCTAGCCACCTTTATGACTGAATGCATCGGGGGGGGGGGGGTGTCACCATACCTCCATGGTGAAGTAAGTGCTTGGCATGAAGAAATGGCAAACTTTTTCACCCACCTAAAAGTAACTTAGATTGCAGATAGGAAATATCTGCAGAGCTGATCATCTTTCTGCTATCTAGTGCAGTCCTCCTTTGGTTTGAATTGCTTCTCTTTCTTCTGAAATAGCCATAGCTACAGTGCTGGAAGTCTTTTGTCCCTAATATGCCTGGAGAAGAAACCTTTCCCCCTGCTGCTCATCTCAATCCATGTTCTTATGAAAATTGCTCCAAGGGGGCGGGGGACAAAAAAAAACCCCAGGACGCTCATATTGAAATAAAATACGTTCAGTTACACTGAAGATCTTTTTCTTTATTTCCTGGTATCATAGATTGCAGAGGGACTACTGCAAGTTTATACTGTTGGAAGCAGTTGTATCACATCACATAAATTTTCACTTTGACACACCGAAGACAGTCTAACATTATGTGATTTGATTAGTTGCAGACAAGGTTAATTGATAATCTGCTTCTTAAATGAGAAATGTCAGTATTGCAGTGTATCTTATCCAAAAGCATATCCAGGCAGCTATTGTCGAGCACTCTTTTTATCGCCACCTATTGTGAGCTCCTCCCAAACCTATAATGCCCATAGACTGTAATTTATATGTAAATTGAACTAGTCGGGAGGACCATGCTGATGTGAATCTGAGCACAGACAAAAGCCCTAAACACCGCGGAAAATGTCAAAAAGAGGAGTGAGGAGGCTGGCAGAAGATTGAGAAGTTGATCAGTATGTGTGCTGATAAATACAAGAGATTAATAATAACCTAAGTTTGGGGAAATGGAAAGGAGAGGAGAGAGGTGACTAGGCAAGTAAGGGACTGAAGTAGGAAACAATATTTATTTTTGAAGAATCGTCAATGACAGGGCTATACCTAGGCTCATAGCCAATGCATGGGCTCTTTTGGGGGGGGGGGACTCCCCTTCTTAATGCTACTGCTGCAATAATCTACAGAGACTTACTCCTGATAGATTACGGTTCCGTGTGTGTTGGAGGTTCTAGGGTTGAGTGCAAATGGGCCTCTCTATTCACCACTCCATTCTCATGCGTCCAGTATTGGGGAGCCTTTTGGCAATTTGGGGATGGCAGCCAGCTAACAGCCACCACATCTCCCACCAGAATGCCCTGTGTGTAGCAGAATTCCAATGCATGGGGGGGGGAGCAAGGGAGCCAGCAGCAGCTGGCCACAAATAGGAGCTATGTTGCTATAAAAATACAGGAGGAAAAGACAGCCGACTGCGCTGCAGTCCATGACAAACTGCTCCACAAACCTCCTCGATTGCTAACATGCTCAGAAACACCGAAGTGAGAGCAGCGTAGGATGGAAGCGTTCCCATTTTCTTCTGTGCCGCTTAGAAGGTACATGACATGCAGTTATTGAACGAAGATTTTCCTAACACTGCATGCCCAGACTGGGCAGAGAAGCTTGGCCAATTCAATTTCTGAGTTCCCTGCAGCTGTTAAAAGGAACAACAGCACCTTCAGCCCTGATCAAACCATTTTTCACAACTGTCTGAGCTTAAGGGAATCAGGGGGTATTTTAAATGTGGCTTATTATTGTTGTTGTTTTCTTCCACCACTTTCCCATTTCACCTTCCCTTCGATAACAAAATGTTTAAAATCATGTAACATAATCATTTAGCATGGTAATATATCTGGAAGGGGAAAAGTCAGAGACACTGTCGACTGATGTAAGGCGCTGTCAGAGGAACCAAAGGATGTATTATGATTAGAAATACAGCCAGAGACTTTAAGACTTTAATGATAAAGAGATTTGGGTGCTCTGGCTAAATTCCATTATTGCAATGCTTCTAAAGAGAGTTCACACAATTCCAGCACCCTCCCTCTGCCCCAGATGGGTCTCTTTCCCTCCTTCTTCAGCAGAATAATTGGGGCTTTGCAATTAGTCTTGAGAATGTGGGGGAGGACAGAGAGGAACAAATAAATGTAGACCGCTGGCCGAAGCAATTCAAAACAGAAGCTTAATGAAATTTGAGGTGATGCATCACATAAAAGTTGATAATAATTATGGCATATTAGAGGAAAGGCCACAGTGTCCTTTCTTCCTTTCCTTTTGAAATTCATTCCTCTTTCTTATCGAAGAAGAAGAAGAAGAAGAAGAAGAAGAAGAAGAAGAAGAAGAAGAAGAATTGTGGACACAAAGTCACCTTGCAATAGTGGTTAAGAGCGGTGGACTCGTCATCTAGTGAACGCGGTTCACTTCCCTGCTTCTCCACATGCAGCTGCTGGGTGACCTTGGGCTAGTCACACTTGGATTTGGATTTGATATCCCGCTTTATCACTACCCTAAGGAGTCTCAAAGCGGCTAACATTCTCCTTTCCCCTCCTCCCCCCACAACAAACACTCTGTGAGGTGAGTAGGGCTGAGAGACTTCAAAGAAATGTGACTGGCCCAAGATCACCCAGCAGCTGCATGTGGAGGAGCGGAGACGCGAACCCAGTTCACCAGATTATGAGTCCACGGCTCTTAACCACTACACCACATTGGCTCTTCTCTGAAGTCTTCAGAGTCTCTGAAGTCTCTCAGCCTCACTCACCTCACAGAGTGTTTGTTGTGGGGAAGGGAACAGAGATTGTTAGCCGCTTTGAGAATCCTTAGGGTTGTGATAAAGCGGGATATCAAATCCAAAAACTCCATTAGGAGGAAAGGAAATTATAAACATAGCTGGAAGGTGAGGGTGAAACAGAAACACATGTGTATGTGTATGTATTGGGAACATTCAGTGGTAGTGGGGAAAGGAAACTTTTACTGCTCTGAGCGTTGCTCCTCTGACCTCATGCAATGTGTGCTGAGCCCTACAGACTATTGTTCGGCAATAAACTGCAAAGGGGTGGGCATGGAAGCCAGCTGACTTAATGCGGACCTAATACAATTTTGAAGTGGAAATTCATAATAACCCAACACACACATTTTAATGACACCGGATTTTGGAGGTCAAGACACAGGAAGCACAATAGCACCTCTATAATATACTTCTGCCCAAAACAACCACTTCATGGCACTTCATGAGGTGTCACAACAGGAAGCTTGGAGCTTAAGCCTCAGTAAGAGATGCCCCTGTGATTGTCTCTCTCAAATACACACACAGGTGACACTTCTTTCAACCCAGTTACATGAATGTTAAGCAGGCAGCAACTATAATTGCTTCTTCCTTTGTCCCATGGTTAAATTGTGACACACTCTGAAGAGTCTGCAGCAGGAGCTGGAGGAGGCATGGGGACTGTGGCTTTGAATGGGAACGGGCAGAAGAGGAACAACGCTAGAAAATGAATAGATTGTAAAAGAATGAGCAAAGAGAAGAGAAATTGAAAAAAAGCAAAGACTGGAAGAGGAGCTAGAAAGGAGCTAATAAGTAGTGGAGAGTAGAATAAAATAGGGAGAAGTGGGGAAAGGAGCTTCTTCTTCTTCTTCTTTGGCAATCACTCATAGCAGTGTAAAATTGTCTTCCATAAACATGATTTTAACAGTGAGTCCATAAGTGGAGGCCAATTCTGGATCTACACGTCCTTCTACAGTGGGGACATAGGTTTCTGGGCGGGAGTTGATCATGGTGAGGGTTTGCCAAGCGTGCCTTCCTCTTAGCACGTTTCTCCCTTGCGTCCTGAGTTCGAGTGTCTTCAAAGCTCATGACACCTTTGGTAAAGGCTCTTCTCCAATTGGAGCGCTCATAGGCCAGTGTTTCCCAGCTGTCGGTGTTTAAACTACTCTTTTTAAAAAGATTTGCCTTTAAAACTCTTTTGTTGACCACCAGCATTGCGCTTTCCATTTTTAAAGTTTGGAATAAAGTAGTTTCTTTGGAAAACGATGGCAGGACCTGAGACAATGCTTTGGACACTTTTTTATTATTTTTTATTTCATCCATTTCTAATCTAGCGTTCATCAGTTAAGACCCACGGACAGTTTACAGTGATTGCATTAAAACAATAAAACACAGTATCCCATGTTGAAAACCATCATAACTACAACAGACGGGCGACATGAGTTATGCTGGCATTGCAAAAAGCTGGGTGAAGGGGTACATATTTAAGCAGGTGCAAAAGCAAGATAGTGATGGCATGGTGCACAATTCCAAGGGGAGGGAATTCCACAACCAAGGTGCTGCAACATAGAATTCCCTATCTCATATCACTGCACAGCTCTACCCATTGGCAGGACAATGCCACCTGAAGTTCATTTCATCCAGATGCCATCTTGTTTTTATTGCTTTTGCTGTTTAAACTTTTTTCTAATTGATCTTACTGTTAATTGTTTTAATACTATATGTGAGTCGCGCTGTGTATTGAAATACAGGATAAAGGTAAAGGTAAAGGTACCCCTGCCTGTATGGGCCAGTCGTGTCCGACTCTAGGGTTGTGCGCTCATCTCACTTGAGGCCGGGAGCCAGCGCTGTCCGAAGACACTTCCGGGTCACGTGGCCAGCGTGACAAGGCTGCACTGGTGAGCCAGCACCAGCGCAGCACACGGAAACACCATTTACCTTCCCGCTATAAAGCGGTACCTATTTATCTACTTGCACTTAGGGGTGCTTTCGAACTGCTAGGTGGGCAGGAGCTGGGACCGAAAGATGGGAGCTCACCCCGCCGCGGGGATTCGAACCATTGACCATACGATCGGCAAGTCCTAGGCTCTGAGGTTTTACCCATAGCGCCACCCGCGTCCTACCAATACAGGAAATACAGGATACAACTTTCAATTAAATTGGTCAACTGAAAATTCAGGATAAGTGTCTTGGAATAGGCACATGGCAATGACCTTCCTTTCTCTTGCTAGGTAAATGCTCTGATTTCATAAGTTGCCCATATAAAAGAGGTTGTCTTCTGCAGAAGCTTCTCAAGCTACCTAACAATCCTTCTGGGTTATTCCCCCCCAGAAATAGTATTAAGCGCAGTGTTTACATTATCATCTCTGTTGCATAAGGGGACCACGTTTTTCGGCTAGATGGGGCATGTTTCACTAGACATGTTTACGTTCTTGTTTGTTGCAGTTAGGTGAATACTTGAGCTGAATTTTTTCTAATAAAAATTTCATATGTGGATTCTCCTTAGGGAATTCTTCAGGAGGAGAAACAAAAAGAAATCTTTATATAGTCTCTCATCTATGATTGAAAATTCTGAGTGTGACACATCCCCTTCTGATATACTTTTGAAATAGATTATCCGTTAAATAATATGTAGCAGTACTAAATAGCGTCTTAAAATATTGCTGAATAGACTTCATTAGTCTGGAAGCATTTCAACACTGGCCTGTAATTTTCTTCCCAATGTAACAAACAGTTAAACTGGTCAAATACATGTTTTGGGTGGGTAGCCATGACCACTGAGGCAGGTCATTGTGACAACGTGTAATATTATACTACAGTTTCAGCAGCTGAAGAGGCTGTGATGATGTAACAATGGTTCTGTATCAAATGCAGCACTGTGGTGCTATGGTAAACTGTTACTATACTAAATGGGAAAGGGGTACAAAGTAGGCAATAAAATGCACAACTTATCTATGAGCCATCCTCAAGCTAGGATGTTCAGACTAGTTGGTTCGGTGGCTCCAGCATGAAAATTACAGTGGTGCCCCGCAAGACGAATGCCTAGCAAGACGAAAAACTCGCTAGACGAAAGGGTTTTCCGTTTTTTGAGTCGTTCCGTGAGACGAATTTCCCTATGGGCTTGCTTCGCAAGACAAAATGTCTTGTGAGTTCTTGCGAGTTTGTTTCCTTTTTCTTAAAGCCGCTAAGCCGCTAATAGCCGCTAAGCCGCTAATAGCCGCTAAGCCGCTAATAGCCATGCTTCGCAAGACGAAAAAACCGCAAGACGAAGAAACTCGCGGAACGGATTAATTTCGTCTTGCGAGGCACCACTGTATAGGGTATCATATGGTATAGAGCAATAACTTTTGGACAAGCAAGAAAGAACTATCTGAATTAATATGGAAGACATGGATACCTCTTCCAAGGATCATGAGACCCTCTTAAACATGGCGGGCTATAGTGCAGGAAGCTGGAATGGAAGATGGGGTACTGAAAATTGGATGTGAGCATTCACTATTTTATTTTCCCCCCTAAATGCCATCCTTAGGTTTCTTTATATGTGCCTTTTCATGCATAGGTGTATAAAAAAGAGCTTGAATTCATATTCATGCTGTGTGAGAGATACAGGCAGAATTTTTCTTCCATTCATTTTATTCACTTTACTCTTCTTTAATTTTTCCGGGGACATCTGCATAGACTCCTAGAGTACCTATCAGAAGTTATATAGAGAGAAAATTAAGTGTTAGCTGGCCTCCAGGCTGTTCACAAAAACAAGCAATTGATAGCTTTAAAACTGGCTGGTACCTTGAGTTAATTCTCTCCTTTTTAGCATTGCAGATCAGCTGAATATTTGTGATGGCATGTGTTCCATATTTTGAGACATTTTCTTTTAAATAGTGGGGATTCGACTATCTGATCTGAAAATAGAACACAGGGAAAGGTGAAAGGGAAATGAACAGGTTAGATAAATTGCTTTTAGGTTAATATTAATTTCCCCATTTCTCATTTGTTCAAGACTTCTTGTCCTGAAAATATTTTTAGAAGATATATATATGAAATATTATCTCTGTAAATATCACAACACACAAGAATAACTGCTCCTAATTTTCCTTGTTCTTTCTGTGCAGTGGGGAGAGGTTTTTTAATTTCATACATCATTTACAACTTGCTTTGGCAACAGCACAGGTTTTTTTTTATATTAGGCATCCCTTATCAGAGGGGGAAAGTGCTGATTAATGTTTCATCTGGCAACATTTTTTACTTTGGAAGAAAATGACCATGAGTAAATCCAGAGCAGGCTTCCTCAACCTCGGCCCTCCAGATGTTTTGGGACTACAATTCCCATCATCCCTGACCACTGGTCCTGCTAGCTAGGGATCATGGGATTCCAACTCCTACTTTACACATTAAACGCTCGCTTCCATCTGACATTCAGGAAACACCATGACAGGAAATGAGGCTGCCTTCAGGGGTAGCAATGGAACTGACGATTCACTGTGCTAGAGAAGAAACTTTTTTTTTTAACTTTCTTCTCCTGATAGTTTCACAAAATGTTTAGGGGTATGCGCACTCCTTTGTCCCCCCATATAAAAAATGCTGATTCATTACCAAGGCTGCTGTTGTGCCTGAAAGCGAGATGAGCGCCACAACCCCATAGTCGCCTTTGACTGGACTTAACCGTCCAGGCGTCCTTTACCTTTTTTAAAAAACAGAAAACCATTTTTTTGTGCCTTCTAATGATTCAGAAGCATTAGGACCACTAGTTTATTTCCAAGAGAGCAGCAATGCACAAGTTCAACAGTGGCCCCTTACCCCTTCTTGGGTCGGTGCCTGTTGCGGCCTCCCATACTCAGCCACCATCCCCGGGCAGTGAGAGCAGAGCGCACATCACTATGCAGCCATTAGAGGAATTCCCCTTGGCTGCCTGGGCAGCTGGCTCAAGTTTCCGCTGGCTGCTGCATCTCAAATTGGCCAATCAGTGGGATCTCCAAGGGGGCGGGTGCATGCCTCACCAGCTGAAAGGCTATTGGCCGCGCACGTGCCCTCACACCTGGCAGCACTGTCCTGCCTCAGCAAAACTACTCAGACTTATTTACCAGGCATCTGTGGTGATGACATTTTAGAAACTCAAGGGACTTTCTAAGGCGTCTCATTGCCAGATAATACATTGCCTGGCTAAAAGGAAGAGAGAGAAAAAACATTGATGAAATTGTAACATAAGTGAGGTAGCAACCTGCAGAGAACCCACAATAAAGTGATCAAGTGGTATTTCAGAGAACAACGTATAAATGAAACATGAACTACTTCCATACTACAAATCCCAGTTCCTTTGTCCTCTGCGTTCCGAGCGGTATGTGGTTCTTGTTTCACAAACAGTGTTGGCAGCAGTAAATCATCATTTCATGCTGGGAGTGGTCTCCTGAGAATGCATTACACAACTTGAAATCCTATGGCCACACAGCTGGAAGTTCCACTGAATTCAGTAAAGCTTACTTATGAGTAAACATGTTTCTGATCTTGCTTTCAGATCAGACCAAATGTTCTTATCTGCAGGCTACAGAAATGCCATTGTGCTTTTATAGGGGAGTCATTAATCTGTTTGTGTGTGCTTTTTTATTATGTGTTTTGCATTCTCATTTCGTATTTTTATGCTGTGAACCACCGTGTGATCTTTGGATGGAGGGCAGGATGCTTTAGGAAGCATTAGGATATTTTAGGAAGCATTAATAAATAATAATAATTTCTTGTTGTTGTTGTTTTATCCTGCAAATCCTGTGGAAGAGAAATGATGCCCTTTTTAGTTTTGTGAATAAATCCCAGTGCAGGTAAGCAGGCAGTGTGAGTAGGCAGCCAGCGTACAACAGGTAGCACAAACCTGACTGATGAAGCAAGTAACAGACGTGTTGACATTAGCTCGACCAGCAGCAGCGGCAACCACCTGGTGATGTGTTTGTTCTATTTCTGGAAAACCGCAGAGCATATGGCCAGCTAAAAACCCTTTTCATGTCACTTTGGTGTTAGTTCTGTCTGGGCAAACTCAGTCTGCTTTGCGATTAGTAGAATATATATTTCCCCCCGCGATGAAATACCTCCAGGTGTGTTGGGCTAAGAAAAATAATAATCCTTTGATGTATGAGGAACTGTGGCTTTGGCACAGGCTCCTGCCAAAATGGTTATTCTTTCATTCGGTTGTCCACCAGCCAAGATGTCCTCAGAGGGTGTCTTTAGGGCTGCTGTCATTATCAGAGACAGAAAACTTTGCTTTGTGCAGCGTATAAGTGGAGCATCTTGCTTTTTTAACAGATGAATTGGCAAAATATTTCAGATTATCCATCTGTTCCTCTGATTCAAGCTGTTGTCTTTCCCAGTCTGCTATAAAACGCAGACTACACGCTCTTCGGTATAGAAACATCACCTTTGCCTTGGCACCATTGACAACCAATTCTCTTCTCAAAGCATACAAGCAGCATCAAGACCCGCGGAAATAAGCACGGCATTATGCTGCTGGTTTCTTTTTATTTTGGGAATAAGGGGTAAGGGTGTTTGCCACAGTCTCTAAAGACTGCAGACTGGCATAGCTACATTACTCAAAATAACTTCATTCTCTCCCCATCCCCCAGCGCCTGGTTCCTTATTTTACCTGTGCGTCCAGCATGGAAAATACTATTGTGTGAGATTCAAAGTGAGAGTGCAAAAATGGAGGACTTTTCACCCTTTGGGTCTTTTTCCAAATTTAAATCCCCTTCCCAAAATGCCATTTTACCCATTGCACATAATTTTCATTTAATAACAACAACAACAACAACATCAACAATAGCAGTCATCAATGACAGTTTAAAGAAACAAAAACAGTAAAGATAGACCACAATAGTTGCCTGTCGAGGTCCCCAAGACACCCCCACCCCAATAACACACACTTCACACAGAATTTTTGTTAAAGGTTTTTGGCATAATTTTGGCCACAACTTTATTAACATACATAGATGTGAGTGGTTGCTTAGGCATTGGTTAGGACTATCTGTCCCCCCGCCTGGGGACAGAACTGATTTCCGGATTCCAGCGAAAGTCAGTGAGGGGAAACAATGTTGGGGAGAACTGGAGCTGTGCCACAGGCCCTCAGCTTCTCCCCGCATGCTCCCAGGGGCTTACACGGCCCGAACCCGATTCCAGGGGTTTGGGCAAAAGAATGGCAAGCCCCTGAATTCCTTTAATGGAATTCCCTTGCAGCAGCAGCATCGGAGCAGCAGGCCCAGCCAATCCTTACCCCTCCTCCAACCAATTTTAACCAATGCCTAACTGCAACCTTACAAGTTGTGACGATTTGCTACGCAGTAGGCAAAAACCAAGTGGCACCAGCAAATCAGCCAAATGGACAAAATTCCTACCAGGCCCCTGCCCCAATGGCAGACGATCCCATGACAGGCATAGCAAGGTCAACCCACAAGACCCAAATTAAGGGAGGGAGGGTGGGTGATCCGGTGCACGCAGCAAAAGAGAAAGCAGATCGCTGTGAGCACTGTTTAAAAAACTTCTGTTCCCACCCCCAAATTGGCCACATCAAAATCACCCCAGCAACTCAGGCTACCGAACCCTGCCAGAGCCATACCATCCCAAACTGCCTGGCAACAGAGGGGTGTCTTGGCTGGCCCCCACCACAACACGTGCTCTCTTTTAATGAAAACACACCTTACAGTACTATTCTATTTTTTTTTTAAAGGCTGTGTTTCCACCATCACAAAAAAAGTGTAATCCTGGTGCCTTAAGAAGCCAGCTAAGCATCACTGGGGTCATTAGGAATGAGGGCCTTTCTTTTTAGCTGATGCCTTTAAGGACAACATGCCTTCTACATGCTATGCCATGTCAGTGGTGAATGGGGCCAGAGTCAAAAGAGGGCGGCTGCATTCTGGCCCAACCATGACAGATGTGTCATGTAAAGAAAATGAAGGCATGTTTTTCACATGTGGTGGAATTGTAAAATACAGTGGTGCTTCCGGTTGCAGACGGGATCCGCTCCGGAGCTCCAGTTAGATCCCAAGGTTTTCACAACTGGAGGTGTCTCTTCTGCGCATGGTAGAGTGCTTCTGCTCATGCGGCGAAACCCGGAAAAATACTTCCAGGTTTGCCGCATGCGTATCCCAAAGGATATGTAACCGGAGGTGAACATAAGTAGAGGTACCACTGTAATTAAAAAATATTGGGAAATGATTTATAATGAAATGGGGGGGGGGGAAGGTTACGATAACTTTTGTTAAGAGACCAGAAGCATTTTTACTAGGCATTTCAGGTCAAGATTTGCCAAAAAGAACAAACTGTTTATGTATGCTACAACTGCAGTTAGGATATTGCTAGCCCAAAGATGGAAAAGCGACGAAATACCAACTAAAGAACAATGGCAAGAGAAATTGATGGAATACACTGAAATGGTGAAGTTAACTGAAGGACTTAGAAACAAAGACAATAGAGACTTTTAAAAAGACTGGGAACCATTTAAACAATGTAAAGAAATGGACTCACTAGTAGGATTTGACTAAACACTTACAATTAACAAAATTAATATGGAAATTATTAAGATGATGTTAAAACGACAAATCTATAATAATATACAATTTTAAAATTAAGGTATAAAAAAACAAGCAGAAGTTAATATGTTAAAAAAACCAGAAGAGGAAGTTGAGGCAAGTCGTTGGGGGGGTGTATTTGGGAATTGTATTTTTTGTTATCTGGTGTGATGTTATTAAGATAAAAATGTAAAACAAATGTAAAACAAAACAAAATGTTTCTATACACATGCCCATCTTCAACCACGCAAGCAAGAAGCATTCATCACAGCTCAAGAACACATACCAGCCCAGCAAATGCATTTGAGGAGGGTGTGGCATGGAGTCAGTGAGAGGTGTGGTCCAAAGTGAGTCCCAGTAGCTGGATAGAGAGGCCTGGAGACAAATTTGGCCCCTGGGCCAGAGATTCCCCTCCCCTTTGTCACCTTACAAAAGTGCTGCCTCTTAGGCTAGTGTTGTTGCATACCAACCCCATCTCTGAGCTGTGAGAGATTCCAGGGGTTCCAGTCGCTTACCTGGGGTTCGGTTTCCTTGGACTGAGGTACAACGGAGACTGTGGTGTCTTTACGATATATGGTTTATTTGCACATATATAGGACCTGAGCCAATGCTGGAGGGGCTCACAGCACTATCACCACAGAAGGTCTTGCTTCTCCCATAGTCACTGCCTTGGCTTCAAGCAGAAATCAAGCAAGGATTGCAGGCTGACAATAAGACACAATTAAATAGTTGGCCTTAGCATGCTTTCTGAACTGCTTTCTGAACAATATTCACTACTTAAAACAAAAACCAGAAAGTCAATAAAAGCAGCAGAAGTGATTTTTTTTAATGCTTTTGTTTGTTTGTTTGTTTGTTTGTTTGTTTGTTTGTTTTATATAGTGAAAGAAGTTCTGTGTTAGTTTTTGGTCAATAATGATAATAACAAGAATAACTAGTACAGTGGTACCTTGGTTTGAGAACAGCTTATTTTATGAAAAACTTGGATTAAGAACGCTGCAAACCCGGAAATAGGTGTTTTGGTTTGTGAACTTTGCCTTGGAATAAGAACATGTTTCGCTTCCTGTTGAGTGTGCTCCATTTGTAAATTGAGTCCCCCGCTGCTATGGGAAAGCACGCCTTGGTTTAAGAATGCTTTATTTTAAGAACCGACTTCCAGAACGGATTAAGTTCATAAACCATGGTACCACTGTACCTTTGAAGTATGTGAACACAGGGTTGTAATTCTCCAATAGTTAATCGGAGCATTTGATCATAATTGTAATGGCACACATGTTTAGTGAATTGAATGGTGAGGAAGGAATGGTGGATTGTTGCAATTTGTGTTGCAGTAGTTATATTGCTAACTACTGTTATGCTGTATTACTCCATCAATCTAAAGGACTGTGATGCTTTGTAAAAATTAGGAGATGTAATTGCTAATCTCTTATAGATCTCCCTCTACTCTAACACAATGCATGAGCTTTGGATTTTTTTAAAAAATCTTTAAATGCTTATTATATATTTCAGAGACATATATAAACAGGTTATATATAAACGTGTCACAGACGAGCTATATTCATAGGAAATTCTTAGTTTAAATTGTTTAAGAATATTTATATCCTCTTTTTTATATGGGGGAGGGAGGGAGGAAAGAAGGAAGGAAGGAGAAGCTGAATTCGAAAAGCCTCTGCAGTCTCCTTTGTTAGCGGCTGGCTAGTTGTGAGCAGCCAATCAGAACTTCAGGATAGCAACAACTGACATTGATTAATGGACACCTTGCAGATCCACTTAATGATTATCCCTATCAGAAAAAAAAGAGGATGGCGGGTTGGGAAATCACAGTCCCTGCTGCTCTTTCTTAGAATCTTTTTTGAAAACTGGAGTTCATCCTTTATTTCTGTCGGTGCTTCTACTGTAAGACAATACAGGCATACCTCGGGTTGAATGTGCTTCGGGTTGAGCGCATTCGAGTTGCACTCCGCGGCAACCCAGAAGTAACGGAACACATTACTTCTGGGTTTTGCTGCACATGTGCAGATGCTCAAAATGACGTCATGCGAGGAAGCGGCAAAACACTACCTGTGCATGCGCAGACGCGCCGTCGCTTGTTACTTTCGCTTCAGGATGCGAACGGGGCTCCGGAACGGATCCCGTTTGCATCCCGAGATACCACTGTATAACATTTATAATTTCACTACTACAGTGGTACCTTAGTTCTCAAACTTAATCCTTTCCGGAAGTCCATTCCAAAACCAAAGCATTCAAAAACCAAGGCGCGCTTTCCCATAGAAAGTAATGCACAATCAAGACTTTTAAAAACAACTCCTAAAACAGCAATTTAACATGAATTTCATTATCTAGCGAGGCCACTGATCCATACATAAAATGAAAGCAATAATCAATGTACTGTACTATAAAATAAATAAGACAGTATTGTAGATGATAAAGTTACTTTTTTTTTTAACCTGCACTAATTATAGGATGATTTGGGGGGTCACACAATTGTGCAGTCACATAATCAATCAGTAGCTAAACTGGGTTCCACACAGTCACAAAAACAAATGAACCGAAAAAGCCTCAAAAACAAAAATGCAAAATAAATAGCAAAAACAAAAGCCCAAACTTAATCTGTTCTGGAAGTCCATTTAACTTCCAAAATATTTGAAAACCAAGGCACAGCTTCTGATTGGTGCAGGTGCCCCGGAAACAATAGCCAACAGCTGCATCGGATGTTTGGCTTCCGAAAAATGCTTGAAAACCGAAACACTTAGTTCCAGGTTTTTGGCATTTGAGAACCAAGACACTTGAGTACCAAGGCGTTTGAAAACCAAGGTACCACTGTACACGTCTCCATATATACAGGTACTTTCTTCTTCTACAGAACTTCTCATAGAGCAGAAGGAAAAAAAGGAGGTAACAATTATGCAGAAGGTGCCAGTAGTGTTGCGGCACAAAGTACTTCAGATTGTGAACCTCATGTTAAAGATACGTTTAACATGCATAAAATGTAATGTTTCTATGCATTGAAGTTTAAAAAAAACCCCAAAAAACCTTATATAAATGTTGGGATTTGCAAGTAGAGGTTTTCATTAGGCGTGGGAGATTTCACTATGGGAAATGTGGCAGAAAAGGTTGGGTGTTTCAATTTCAGTCTTTAGGCTAATAGATAATTCATCCAGAAAACTCGAGCTGAATATCTCTCATAATAGGCAGCAGTAGTGGCTGAGCTCCAATTGCTAAGGAGAGATCTCTCTCTGTCTCTCTCTCTCTGGGATCGGAGAGACCAAAGTTATTGGACTGAATTAAGGACTGAAAAGAATATGGGACCACATTGCTAGTTTGTTTAAGAACAACGTGTTATTCTGTATCTTATAACGTTTATTTGCAACTATTTTAAAGCTGTTCTGCAGTATAGCTTTGGAACTCATTATTGCGGTGGGCAGCAAATTCCTTTATACAGTGGTAACTCGGGTTAAGAACTTAATTCGTTCTGGAAGTCTGTTCTTAACCTGAAACTGTTCTTAACCTGAGATACCACTTTAGCTAATCGGGCCTCCCACTGCTGTTGCGCCGCCGGAACACGATTTCTGTTCTCATCCTGAAGCAAAATTATTAACTCAAGGTACTATTTCTGGGTTAGTGGAGTCTGTAACCTGAAGCGTATGTAACCTGAAGCATATGGAACCTGAGGTACCACTGTACTTTGCACAAGGCCCATATCAGGGATTCTGCTTGCAGCAATTCTTAACACCTTTCCTCCCCCCCCCCCCACCTCCCAGTTTTAGTTAGACTATAAATAATTGTTTGTGCATCATTTCTGAGTGTTCAAAGAGTTCCACAACACTTACCATGATTTCTTACAATAATTATTGAGGTGGGTCAATATGATTATCTGTAGCTATGCATTTATGCGTTGGCCTTATAGCCATAAGCAACAAGGAGTTGCATGCAGGCAAATGCATGGAATTCCATGTAGACAAGTGAGGGAATTGTGAGAGTAGGGGTGGAATACTGTATCTCTCAGTGGCCATGCATACCCAGCACAGAAACATTTAGATTTTGTGTTCCTTAATAATAAAGTCTGATGCTTTTCTCTTTGCAGTCTGGATCAAATGTATTGATCAGACAGTCTGTAACTCAATAAAAAATCTACATGCTAAGTTTGTTAGACCTATTACAGAAGCACTACAACCAATTGGGTAGCTAGATAACAATTTTCAGAAGAGAAAACTGCATGTGTACTCAAACCTCAAAATGCCTAAAATGAATCAGAGATGGCAAGAGAGAGAGAGAGTTTTACCTCAGCATCATCACTTGCTGAATGTTTCTTAATGTGAAACTTATTTAGCTGCATTCTCTTTCAATCTGTTTCACTTCTTCCTAAAATCAACATGCTGATTATTGTTTCCACCCCAAAAAAGGTGTTTCATTAACTACAGCCATGCAAAATGTTACCAGCTTAAGTTTTCAGTGTATTAGTTTCTGTAAGGATTTTCTTGTGTCTTTTCAGTTTTTATTTCTATATGGCTTGTATCCATCAATTAATATGTAGATTACAGATGTGGTGCATTTGACTGCAAAACTGTGACTGAGTGACTATGACTCAACCTGACTTGCTGGGAGCACTTCCTACGATCCTATGGCACTCTTAAGCCTGAGTACACACTAAATGTTTCCCAGAAATCTTTGTGAGTGTGTGTTTTAAATGAACTTTGATGGGACGGAACCTTGACCTCATTGTCTACACCAATGGACCCAATGCTAGTCAGATCATAGCTGCCCAGCTGATATTCAAGTTTAGCTCTCCCTTTCTCAGTTGGGAAAAATATCCCCCCTCCCCAATGCTAGAGCAAGCACTGTCTGGGTCTTCTAGGTACTTTTACATACTGTACTCTCATTTTCCCAAGCACTGAGACTGTTCAAGGGCCATGCCACTTCAACTCTGTGATTCTGTGATAGTTCTATGATAGTTTGGCTTCCTTTGAAGGAGAGACCACTGAAGGTTAATGACGCTTTTAATGAATCAGATCCACTTTCTTACAGCCGTTCAAGTTATGTTGATGTTTAGTTTATTTATACGTTGCTTTTCCACCATAATTTGTACTTAGGTAAAGGTAAAGGGACCCCTGACTATTAAGTCCAGTCGCGGATGACTCTAGGGTTGCGATGCTCATCTTGCTTTACTGGCCGAGGGAGCCGGTGTTTGTCCGCAGACAGCTTCCGGGTCATATGGCCAGCATGACTAAGCTGCTTCTGACAAAACCAGAGCAGCGCACGGAAAACCATTCACCTTCCTGCCAGAGCAGTACCTATTTATCTACTTGCACTTTGACGTGCTTACGAACTGCTAGGTTGGCAGGAGCTGGGACCAAGCAACGGGAGCTCACCCCGTCATGGGGATTCGAACTGCCAACCTTCCGATTGGCAAGCCCTAGGCTCTGTGGTTTAGACCACAGCACCACCCATGTCCCAAAATTGTCCTTAGTTCATCATAATAAATATTGACTTACTGGCAAAAGACAAAAAAACTAAAAACAATTAGTTGCAAAACGTACCTGTAAATGCAAATAAGTCAAAATCAACAAATGAATAGACATAGGTTGCATCTTATCACAAGAAAGACATATAATGCTTCTATCCTTCAGCTGACTCTCAGCTTTTGCCATCGTCTCTGCCTGAAAACTGTTTTTGTTTGTTCACCCAAGCACAGAGACACCTGCTTCCCTTTAGCTGAAGGAGGTGGGTTTAGTCACCTTCTCCTAACCTTTGTTAGCTTTCCCATTCCTAAGCATGCTGTCTGGAGAGCTAAAAAAAATGTTTATAACAAGACTCTTAGGTTTGTGCACTTAAGATGTTTTGTTGCTTTGTATTTCATCTTTCACAATAACTGAAAAGGAAAAGATCAGAGTGTTTCCTTCGACTGACAGTCTCCAGTCCACATTCTGCTGTACTGTAATTGTACAGTCAGAATGGCACTAAAGATAGGTTGGGTAGTAGTATGGCCCCAAACCTCATTAATCTCTTGTGTTACCTTATCAGTGAAATAAGTTGTGGCAGTGGAAGATAAGCACTTAGTAAAATGGGATTGATGGATCTTGGGATATAGCAATGGGTAGAAGTGAGCACTGCAAACTTTAGTTCTTTTTTTTGGGGGGGGGGAGCCAAAACCAAAATAGACAGTTATTTATTATGGAATTTTAACGTCTATAGATTATTTTATTATGATTTCAGTGCCCACCTTTATGCAATAATGACACAGTTATTATGATGTAATAACTGGTGTAATAACTGACCTAAACATACACTCACACATATCCTGGAACCGGAACAAGGTCAAAGGGTTCCTTGTTGCATCCTGACAAAGTCTACCTTTTTAATACCTTTTCTGACAACGTTTTGCACCTTCTGGATGGATTGCCATAGCAGACTGATACATACTAAGGAGAATGCTACAGCCAGCTCTATAGGGGAATATAATAGCTTTGTTCAAAACAAAATGCATTTACTGCGGTGCTGCCTGCAGAACTCTCCAGTGGGATGGGGAATGACCACAAAGGCTAAAAAGGCTTGATTACAAGAGTGTTTCTCTAAGAAGGGGTCATTTAGTTGGATGACAACATAAACACCCGATAACCAGGTTCTGTCACAGACATAGACTTGGGCAATGACAAATATAAATGGATGTGCAGGAGGGAAATCCTGTTGATTGATAGATCCTGGCATTTTCTTCAGAGGTTTTGGTGTGCAACAACCTGGGACCTCTTTGAAACCCAGTAATGGTGATGTATAGCATTTCCATTTCTTTTTACATTGTCACTGGACTGGCACTGTCTCCATTTTACAGCTAAAAGGAGAATGTGCCACATTTATATTTAGAACTAGCATTGTATGCATGTATCTATGCAATCTGGCATGCAGTTACTGGAGAATAAGCCCCATTGAACTGGCACATCAAAATAAACATGTACAGGATAGCACTGTTAGGGCTTGATTTAATTACAGTGGTACCTCGGGTTAAAAACTTAATTCGTTCTGGAGGTCCGTTTTTAACCTGAAACTGTTCTTAACCTGAGGTACCACTTTAGCTAATGGGCCTCCTGCTGCTGCAGCGCCACTCAGAGCATGATTTCTGTTCTCATCCTGAAGCAAAGTTCTTAACCCGAGGTACTATTTCTGGGTTAGCGGAGTCTGTAACCTGAAGCGTCTGTAACCTGAAGCGTCTGTAACCCGAGGTACCACTGTAATGTAGTTTTACAATATAGTTGTTCCAATACTTTTGTTTGTTTTAAATTAGTGTACCTTAACAGACAATTTTAAAATTTTATTACGGCACATATGCAAACATGTAAACACAATATAAAAATACCTGCAACGAAGCATGAAAGCTGAATCTATGGAAAACTGATACCACATGCTCACATTTTTGTTCACCAGCGCTACTGTAAACTTTCTAAAAGTGGATTGTGTAATCATCTGCTGAATCACAATTCATCCATATGTTGAAACAATCAGAAAATTGCATTGCCATATATTCAGCCAAGTCTATCCATCCTGTAGACCCATAGTTCACAACCCTTAAAGAGTTGTGTGACTTGTACAGTACAGAGATCCAGTACAGGGGCAAGGGTGGAGGAAGGGGGGTGCAGTAGGTGCGAGCCGCCACAGGTGTCACCACTGGGGGGGGGGGGACAAAATGCCAGGCAGCACTCACCACGGGGCCTGCAGCACGCCCGAGGCACACATCTCATCCCAGGAGAGACACAGTGGCTTGGGCGTGCGCAGACTCCATGCTGCCCAAACAGTCCGCCCACTGCATTCCCCCCCCAGCTATAGGGTGGCTCAGTGGGAGGAGGTAGGCAGACTCCAGAGGCCCCGTGGTGCGCCCCGCGCCTATGGGTGGCTCGTCCCACCTTCACCCCGCCTCTATGGGGGCTCGCCCTGTCCCTGGGCCCCCAAGTAGCTTCCTCTGCCGCTGACTTGAAGAGTTTGATCTTTGCGGCTTTTGATACAAATTTCCCTGAACTGCCCCTCTCAGATTCTTTGGGCTAGAACATGGGTAGGCAAACTAAGGCCCGGGGGCTGGATCCAGCCCAATCGCCTTCTAAATCCGGCCCGCGGACGGTCCGGGAATCAGCTTGTTTTTACATCAGTAGAATGTGCCCTTTTATTTAAAATGAATCTCTGGGTTATTTTGGGGGCATAGGAGTTCGTTCATTTCCCCCAAAAAAATATAGTCTGGCCCACCACAAGGTCTGAGGGATGGTGGACTGGCACCCTGCTGAAAAAGTTTGCTGACCCCAGGGCTAGAATGTAGTTATCCATCAGAAGAGAGCCAGTGTGGTGTAGTGGTTAAGAGCGATAGACTAGTAATCTGGGGAACCGGGTTCGCGTCTCCGCTCCTCCACATGCAGCTGCTGGGTGACCTTGGGCTAGTCACACTTCTCTGAAGTCTCTCAGCCCCACTCACCTCACAGAGTGTTTGTTGTGGGGGAGGAAGGGAAAGGAGAATGTTAGCCGCTTTGAGACTCCTTCAGGTAGCGATAAAGCGGGATATCAAATCCAAATCCAAACTCTTCTTCAGATTTTTCACTTAACCAAATGTTGCAGTATGCTTCTTAGCTCAGAAGTGGTATCCGAATATGTTTTGAACTGCATATTTTGAAAGTAAATGTGTTTATAAATACTTATGCATTTAAATGCAAATTTAAACTCTGATATTTGAGCATTAAACAGCTTCACAGATTAATACAGTCCTAGGATGGAACAGACTTATGAGTTAACATATGTGAAAGTGACATGAAGCAGAGTGATCTGTCCATTTCTAGTATAGCAAACTATTTCGTACTATGGTGAAATGTTGCTGGGAATCCAGCTTAAAACCATTTCCTTAATTACAAATATAATCAGCCAAGTATAATTGCAAAAAAAAAAAAAAAATAAATCAAAGCAAGAATTAGCATGTATAAAAGGGCCTAAAATGAAGCTGATGAAAAGCAGTTAACTTTTTTCCCCTAATCTTTGACTTTTAGACAATCACTGCAGCCAAACTTAATCTTGCAGCAAGCAACACACGAAGACTGCAGAATACTAGCTATAGATTTTCTCTGTGCCATGGGCAGGGATTTTTCATTTCATACATCATTTGCAACTCACTGCAGTGATTCTGCAAAGTCAGTGTCTAACTCCCAAGCACAAAGTTGAAAAAAGAGAGATGGGTGTGTGTGTGTTTTTTAAAAAAAATCTTTGTTCCTTTAACTTCTATTATTGGGAGGTATATTTGGAGAACATTTTGCTCTCCCAGAAGTCCACCTGGCACCCCCATATCAATGATAAAATACATCATGCACCATTTTCATTGGAACACCTGTTTTTGATTGTAAAGGCCAAATAAGATTTGCCATATTGGGTTTCTCCAGAGGCCCATTGAAACCAGTTCAGTGCTACCAAGAACTCTCACAAGTAGGTGATGATAGAGAGAGCCATCCTCTGATTGTCTTTAGCATCTGTTAATCGTAAGCATGATGTCTCAAAGGATGGAGGTTCCGTTGCAAAATTATATGTTTACATTATTTTTAATTCACTTCCCAAACATTCCCCAATTCAGTATGTAATTAAAATTAAATACCACAGATTTTTTAAAACAGCAGCAGCAGCAGAAGAAGAGGTATGAGAACAAATCAGAGCCATCATAAAAACAAAAGTACCCCAATCATTCCCGCCAAAAAAGCCTGCTGTAAAAAGGAAGGGTGTGATACATCTAATAAGTCCCATCAGTGGAAGCCTGCAAAAGGACTACTGCTTGTGCATCCCTCAAAATGTGACCTGGGGAGTCGGGAAAACCCCCAGAACAGCACATGGGAAGAAGAGTGGGGATTGTTCTCTCTGATTGCACTGTCATAGTGTTCAACATAGCATAACACTGAATTTTTGTTGTTGTTTAGTCGTTTAGTCGTGTCCGACTCTTCATGACCCCATGGACCAGAGCACGCCAGGCACCTCTGTAACTTTTATATGCCTGTTGTCTTTGTCCATGGAGTTTTCTTGGCAAGGATACTGGAGTGGCTTGCCGGTTCCTCCTCCAGGTGGATCACGTTTGGTCGAAACTCTCCACTATGACCTGTTCATCTTGTGTGCCCTGCTCGGCATAGTTCATAGCTTCTTTGAGTTCTTCAAGCCCCTTCGCCACGGCAAGGCAGTGATCCATGAAGGGGATAACACTGAGTTATTCCTGGATATTTTAAACCACCTGCTTAAAAGGGGCAAGTTCCTGGACCTGTTGCACTTGATTCCAAAGCTAAACAGTCACCACTGAAAAGACGCATTCAGTGATGGCCACCACCCAGCCTAACAGAAGGTGGTATTGTGAAGAATCTTCTTACATCAGATTTTAATAATGGGAAGAAACATGTGGGGAAAGATATTGCTGGGCTTTTAAATAGTCTAGTTACTGGGCTAGTTGGTGCTTTTGTTTGATTCAGTGTCAATTTCTATGTAAATATTATGTTTGATTTTCTGAAAAGCTCTTATGAGTTACTGGGACATGGTTGACCTGTTGATATTATGTTTTGAAATGTATCAAAATGCATGTTGTTGTTGTTGTTGTTGTTTTCAATGTATTGCTGTTATTCTTGTCTGTTTATTTAGTATAATGGGAGCTCCCTTTAACCCCATTTTGTTTTGTGGAAAGGCAGCGTATAAATTAAAGTTGAACCAAGTATTTAAAATCACTGTCTTGGGGAAAAGCAATGGACCTGGACTATGAAGGGCTTTAACTTTTAGCACAGAACATCGAATTAATCAGTGACCAGTGGAGCTCATGAAGAATAGATGTTATATGCTCTCTATGGCTAATGCCAGCTATTAATCTGGCTGCTGTATTTCGGAGCATCTGCAGTTTTTGAACAGCCTACAAGGGCAGTTCCATTTAGAGTGTATGCACTAACATGCTCAACTTTCTCTTTTCTAGGAAAGAGTGTAGTTGGCAACTTTCGCCCTTTTTTACCTTTACCTTTACTTCATTGTGTTTACAACGGCATTTCTCATAACAGTTCTTAATAGAACCCCAACCACCAAGGATATTCATACATGTTTCCTGTTTGCATAGGAGATGCTCCTCATTAACTGAGCTCTAAGGCAGCTGCTAGAGGGACATGGGTGGTGCTGTGGGTTAAATCACAGAGCCTAGGACTTGCCAATCAGAAGGTCGGCGGTTCAAATCCCTGCGACGGGGTGAGCTCCCATTGCTTGGTCCCTGCTCCTGCCAACCTAGCAGTTCGAAAGCACATCAAAGTGCAAGTAGATAAATAGGTACCGCTCCGGCGGGAAGGTAAATGGCGTTTCTGTGCACTGCTCTGGTTCTCCAGAAGCGGCTTAGTCATGCTGGCCACATGACCCAGAAGCTGTACGCCGGCTCCCTCAGCCAATAAAGCGAGATGAGTGCCGCAACCCCAGAGTCGGTCACGACTGGACCTAATGGTCAGGGGTCCCTTTACCTTTACCTTTAAGGGAGCTGCTAATAAGGCTTCAATCCTGTGGATGCTTTCCGAGTTGTCAATCCCATTGATTTCAGCATGGAATCTGTTCATGGGAACAGATTCCACAGTTTTCTCTTCCAGAAAGAACTGGGTTATTTTGGGAGAGAGAAAAACCACACTATTCTCAGGACTATCACCACTCTGAGGAGATAAAGGCATTTGAAAATGTCATTCTTTGCTTCATTTTTGGTACATTATCCTAGCTACCAAACAAACCTATGACTTGTGGTTTGGCATTTGAACTCCTGAACCACAAAGCAAATGCCCCCAAAGTTGATGCGAAAAGCACTTCCAAGCACACTTGAGGTCGAAAGCAGAGTGGATCCTCTGACAAGCCGCTGGCTCGTTTTTTGCTACACTAGCCTCAGGCTAGCATAGCTAATAGATCCAAGGATCAGGCTCCTTTGGGAATCCACTGGTATCCTACCCTACCCCTGAAATGCCCCAACTTGGGAATTCCCATTATTTCCCTTTGGCAGTAGCTTGCCACCTCCTTGGGCACAGCTGGGACTTCTGCTGCCGTGGAGTCGCCCATAAACAGTGCTCTTCTCCAGTGCCCACCAACTTCAGAGGGTTAGGGTGGTTGCACTCTTAATCATTAGTTGCTCTTTCCTTTTTGGAGTTCCAGAATTCACGTCTGTTGGGTTCTTTTTCTTTTGTTGCTCTTCTCCCTTTGCCCTGGAGTCTTAGTCCTTTTCATTCCTTTCCCTCTGCTACTTCGAAGCTTCCAGAGGCAAGCAGCTCTTCATTTTATTATGCCCTTCTCTGAAGTCTTGCCAGTTCCAAGCATTTAGTTGTTTTTTTTAAAAATAATAATAATAATAATACAAAAAGCTGAACTCGGTGGATGCCATTTTTTCAGCATAGGGATTGCGACTTTTAGTAATTTTAAATAAAATTTAAATCATAAGCTAAAGCCTAGAGTGATTGCTATAGTGGTGGATGATTTTTAGTGTCTGTGTTGTTTTCATAAACATTATTTGATTACAGGAGAAGTTGTTTAATCTGAAGGACTCTCTTGGTGCTATTTTGTTTTCTTCTGAAGGACATTTCTGTATGATCATCTTTTTGGTGAAATAAATGTAGAACAGCACAGTGTCATTTCCCCTGAATGGCAATGTTTTGGCAAGTTCAAAAATACTGAAATGAAATGTTAACATATTTTCCACTTGTGAAGACATTGTTCTCTTGCTACCCAACCCTGGTTTTGTGAAGTCCATAGGAACTGTGGTCCATGCAAAGGAAACATGAGCACATCGCTTTTGGTGATAGCAGTGACAAAGGATGCAATTCTCCTCTGCCCCATGGCCATGCAGAGGCTAACATCTCTACGTGGGAATTGTGCTCTTGCCAATGGAGCAGGAATTGTGAAACTATTGTGGGTGGGTGAGTTGGGTGGATCTGACCTAACTCAGCTGAGCCTGCCTGAGTACTCAGTCCATCACCAAGCTAGACTGGAGGGTAATGATGTCAGCATTGTGTCACCAGAGGAATTCCACTCAATTACCAGAAAACCACTTGATATCAGGACAGAATTGAAGGCTTTGTACCTCGTGTTGAGCCAGATGGTAGGGCTGGGGATGCTACATGTGTCCCTGTTGCCCAGTTGCCTCTATAATCAAGTTGGCTGAGGTGATGTGTGGCATGGTGTTGGAAGATTCTATCAGAATAATCCTGGGTTATTTTAGTGTCCGTGTGGAGGCTTCTGTTGGGCCAAATCAGGCCTTCCACAACAGCTATGGTGCTGTCTCAAATGGCCATCAGATCAACACACTCTTGATGTAGACTTTGCCCTCAAGTGATGTATGGGGTGAAGCTGCAGAGCACCCCATCCTGGTTGGAGTGTCAGCTGGCAAAGTTTGGATTGGTGGCAATATCTCCCTCTCAGGGGTGGTGGTGTTTGTCCCATTTAGATGGTATGTCCCTGGAGAGTAACAGAATCTGATTGATTCCTTTCAGCTCTGAGGGTTTTCCTTGCACAGAAAGTGATGATCCTGTCAAAACCTTGGTCTCTGTGAAACAATGAGATGAGATGAGCAGTTGACAGAATCATTTCCAAGCATCCCTTGCAGCACTGCAGAGTTCAACTGGCTTCCTTGATATTCTGGGGAACTGCAGACTAAGAAAGAAATGATATCAAATGGCTGATTACATGTTAAATAGCAGCTGCAGGGGTGGGGAGGAAAATCAAGTCTGTAGCATGTAAGGAGTGGAGCTAAAGTCTCATCCCCCGCCCATGGACTCCCCACAAACTGATAACTTTGGGTCTCCTGACAGGACAAATACCTGTTTAGGGAGAGGGATTTTGGTTTGTATTGAATCATGGGGGAGAGTGTTTCCTACGTGCTGAAGTTCTGATGTTGCGCAGGCCCTCCCATGGCTGCTATTTTAAAAACATTTAAAAATATGTGAACACGCATTTAACATTTGTCTGTTTGGGCCACTGTGCCTCCGAAGAGGGTGAGTGAGAGCTCCAGTAGCCAGCAGCAAGCGCTGTCTAATCAGAAATACTGGCCTGTCATCTGGAGGTGCCCTGAGTTAATAGGGTCAGTGATCGCATGGAAAACTTGATAATACCAGCGTAGCTTCTTGCAAACCGCTTAGTGCTTTTTGATTTCTTTGTGTTAAGAAAATTGGTTTCATTGATTATTTGTTAGCTGAATGTTGTTGTTTTTTGCAGAAAATTTATCAACTGCCCAGGTGCTTTCGGGGACCCACCAATTAATCAAATGTTTACTTTGTATATCAGGCCCACACGCACAAGCATATTTAATACAAAACTGAAAATTTTGCCAAGTGAGAAGAAACAAAACTGGCTTCTAGTGAGACAGACTCAGACTCTCACAATGGCTTATATCTCACAGAATATTATGCCCTGCCCTCTCCCTCTCTTTTTCATTCTTTCTACCCGCCCTTCAATATTTTCATGTAGTGAAAAATACAGCCGAATAACCTGTTCCTTTGTTTCCCTGAACTAATGGCTTCTTATTCTTGATGCTCCGGAGCCTAACAGGTGTCCATCAATTTTATTCTTAGGGAACAAGTCAAAAGCAAAGACACCTCTGTTTTTCTTCTTGATACTGGGATAGCCACTAGATACTTTCATTTCATAATTTGTAATCCTGACAGTGCCCTTTGCTAATGGCCAACAAATTTTGGGCAACTGTTTGATGGCCCCTTATTGGGTTGCATGGCAAAATCTCCAGCTGCTAAAACAGTGACAATATCCATGATGGGCAAGCTCTGTTTTGCTTTTAACTGAGGGCAATGTTCCTGAGGTGGTAATATGTCAGGGACCCCATCCTGGCAGTGGGCAAGGCTGAACCCACTGTTGGGTGGGACCAGAGTCAAAAGTGGGCAGTGCCGTCCCTTCTCTTTCCTTCGGGCACCCCCCCCCCTCTCTCTCCTCACTTTCTCTTCTTCCTACCCAGCCAGCTGACAGGGAAGGGTAATATTGCTCTTGCCACAGTCCTGAGCTGAGGGCTTATCAAAGTAAGCTGGTTGGTCCTTGATATTAGGCTGAGGGTTGCATACAGTGCTAGGGCTGCTGCCTGCCTGCTTCACGCTATTTCTTCTCCATGTAGTCGCAGGCAGACAAATGGTCAAGCAGCAGCTACAGCTATACAAGGCAAGCCCAAGAGGCTCAGTGGAAGGTTGGCGGTTCAAATCCCCACAACGGAGTGCGCTCCTGTTGCTCTGTCCAAGCTCCTGCCAACCTAGCAGCTCAAAAGCACGCCAGGGCAAGTTGATAAATAGGTACTGCTGTGGCAGGAAGGTAAACGGCATTTCCGTGCACTCTGGTTTCTGTCACGGTGTTCTGTTGCACCAGAAGCACTTTAGTCTAGCTGGCCACATGACCCATAAAGCTGTATGTGGATAAACACTGGCTTCCTCGGCCTGAAAGCAAGATGAGCACCACAACCCCATAGTCACTTTTGACTGGACTTAATAATCCAGGACTCCTTTACCTTACAGCTATTCAACTAGGAGAAGCTTTTTGTGTGAACTGCCCCAAAGTGTCCTAGTAGGGTTGGTTATGCTTGTAGAGGTCCTAAGACCTGCACATAATAATAAACCCTTCAGAAGCCCCTTAAGTCCTCCTTGCCCAATTTCCCCCTGTTTCTGGGGATCAAAACCCCCTTGTTTTCCATTCCCGTTTGTCCTCAAATGGATCCCTTAACTAGAAGTGTGATCTCCCTGAAGCCCACACTCTCTTGTTCAGAAGACAACCCTCTTTCTTTTCCTCCTAATGTGAGTTTGGTAGAAGGAAGAGCACATTCGTTTTGGAATCCTAGCACTCATGCAAACAGTGGACAGCTTCTTCTAATGCCCTTTATTGATATTTATTGATCTCACCGGGCATGATTTGACTACCTTGTTCAATACTCAGGGCTTTTTTTTCAGCCAGAACTTGCTGGAACTCAGTTCCAACACTTCTCAGGTGGGCACCATTATAAGAGAACAAGGGAGGTATTCCTGGCGAGTTGTGGCAACTCTTTTTCTAGAAAAATAGTACTGTCTATACTACAGTATGTGTGTGGTCCAGGCAATTGCAAGTACACCCTATTCTAATTGCTGCCTCTGGAAAGGAAAGATCACAAACATGTGAAGCTATTTACCATTCTGCAACCAACAGCAGGTCTGTTTTTCCCATCCAGATGCACCAGGTAGCTGACTATAGACAATATTTTCTAATTTCTGCATGTTCGGATCAACATGTCCAAGCTCCCGTGCAGAAATGCATAGCCTTGACTTGCAACCTTTACGCTCCGGATTCTAGGAAGCTGGTTCCAACATCTCAAATATAAATAAGGTTATTTTGTCTCGGTAATCTGAAACCAAAGCTGGTTCTTCGTGCCACGCTCAGCAAAATTAAAACATTCTCTTAACAGCATGAGGAAGACACAGCTAATAAGCCACTTTCATGGAACAGTATGGGAGCTTTGCCTTATTATAATCTGATCATTAAGGAAAATAATTATGTTTGCAAAATCATTCCTAGCAGTTGCTGGCAGGGCACAACTGAAGTGACTGGGTCATGGTCTGCAATTTGAAAAGGAATATGCAAATCGAGGAAGGCCGGTCAGTTCCTAAATGATTTGAGTTCTTGGGCATCCAGGTCTAAGTGTGGTCAAGTACCTAATGCAGACAAGCAGGCAAGCAAGTCAAGTTTGGTGGCAAGGAAGCCGGCAGACATTGAAGCACAGAGGGATAGCCCCCGGATAGGGCTGCCATAATTTGAAGAGCAAAAAAAAGAGGACTTCTGCTTTTAACTATGGATCGCTATGACGACACTACCCATGTCCTGGAGAAAGAGGACACATGTCAACCCTAAAACTGCTGCCCATACTGAAGCAGTGATGCCCATCTGGGAGATAAAAGTGTACAGCAGACAGTGGTATAGGATAAGCGCTACAGGATTACCAGATTCCAAGGACTGGGAGCAGCTGTGGTTGGCAGGGCGGTCACCACCATCTCACTTCCCATCACCACCATCACTGTGGCATACAGCAATGTGCAGGGAAGGGGTGAGGTTGTGGTAAGGTCAGCACACTGCGCTGCACTGCAACAACCTCGCCACCTCCCCTTCACTCTCCTTAGATGTTCAAGCCACGCAAGCAACATTTGCATATGAAAATGTATAAACATTTTCTATAGACAACAGACTCTTGTTTCCTATAGTCAACATATTTCCTGCAGCTACAAACTGGTAGACCCCCCCCCTTTTTTTTGCAACTTTTGAATGGAAACAGACTGATGACAAGTGTTGCTTATAGCTGCGATAGTTGTTCTTGTGCTTTTATTATTTAGCATATTGAGCTACCCTGTTCTCTATAAGTATGCATCATTAAAAGAGCGGAATTATTCCCTGGGGTGTAGTTTGGAGATGAAGCCAACAATAGCAGACAAGCCAATTTCAACCTATTTTTATGCTGCTAAACTGCACTGTTAGCTTTGGAATGCCAGGATCCTTCAACATCCTGAAGGACACTGAAGTATGAGTTTCAGAGGATTCCCACTCATCGTGGTGCCAGGTTTAGCTCCATTGGAACAGGCGTGCGTGGCTGCTCCTTGCCTTGAAATGATGCAAGAAGGGGCTCTATATTCACAGCTGATGGAAACATGTTCAGGCTGATGTCCATCATGAGCTGGAAGGCAATAGTATTTATATCCTAGAACCTGTGTACACAGCTGTCCACCCTTCTATAGAGTTTCTCTTGTCTTTCTATACCCAAGACAGCTGTCGGATGATGGCAAGTGGAACATTTGACTGCTTTGGGCAGAAGCTGTGGGTTCAATTTCCTGATGGTTATGGAGTGCAATGGAACTTTGCAGGGTGGTTGTTATCTATGAAAGGAGGCTAGAAAGCTGCCTAACCAAGCGTTTAGAACGGTTATTTCTTTGCCTGCTTAAAGACAGCCATGTTTTCTTTAAAGTTTCCTTTTCAGCAATACAACACAAATTCGAAAACACAGTTGGGGTCTATCCCTGGAAGGAAATAACAAGCCTGCAAACATCCTCTATAAAAGCCAAAGTTCAGAACTGAACAATTCAAACACCTGAGTTTGAAACAGCTCACTTTGCTTGGAATATATAGATCAGTGTAAGAATAGACTACAGGGGGCAGCAAATATTAACCATATTCACATGAATGCTGATGTACGGAACTGAGATAGACAGCTTAGCAGTTTTTCTCTGCTTTCCCCGGGGCCACAGATTTCTGAGTGAAACAGCATTTAGTGGCAGAATTTGTGGCAGTGTTTTAAAATAACTGTCGATTAAAATGGATTGAAATGCCTGGTGGTAGGGAAGTGGGGTGAGAAAACAAGATCTGAAATGTCAATTAAAACACACCTCCACACACACACACACACACACACACACACACACACACACACACACTGGTTATTTCTATGAGGCTTTTATAAAACAATTATCAATTTATATCCCCAGTCTTTCAAATAGCCTGAATAATTTGCAACCACATGACCCTAAATGAGAATTTTCAAGAAACCAGCTTACCTTGTAACCCTATAGTAATTTTATGTATATGAATTAGCTCTCCCCCTCCCCCCGCACGCCACCCCTCCTTTTCATGGGAGAATGCTTTGGTCAAAATATCAAAGCCTGGTGGCTTCTTCCCAAAGGCCAGGAAGCTTCTGCCTGGCTTAGGGAGGGAGGCATGATGCTCACATGCGCGATATCAGGAGGTCATGACCTCACACATGCAGCATTGCCGCTGCCCCTCCAATCACCCTCGCAAGCTGGTGCCTCTTGCCCTAACTGTTCCCCTATAGAAGAAAATTCACCACACGTCACTAGCAATGTGCAAAATGGGCCAGTGACAGATTTAGGGTGGTGCAGGTGATTCCCCCATATCCCTTAACATAATAATAATAATATCATTATTTATATGAGAACCTACAGAGAAGATCCATACAAAGCAACTGTACCAAGAGGAATTATTGTGAAAATAAGAACTATAGGGGGGTACCATATCTTGACCTGGATTAGGGCGCCATATTACCAAAGTCTGTCCCTGGAAAAGAAAACCTGGGCAGTTTCCAAAGAGGTTTGCTTTGGGTAATGTGTGGGGGGGTTGAAATACCTGAATCCAATTCCCTCGATATCCCACTTAAAGAACTGCAGAGTTATTTAGCTCGCAACAGTTGGCTCTCAGAACCACTTCATTTTAAACCCAAGTTCAAATGTTCTGAATGATTCTGAAGGCTGTGGGTTCGTTTAAAACGCCTTCAAGAAGTCTAGTTTTAAGCGACCTCTGGTTTTTATAGCCTCCAGCACTTTAGTTTAAATGCATGACAAGTTTCTGACGACAAACCAATGCCACAATATAACTTTATGTACCAGTTCTCAATTACTGTGCAATCAGTACAGGGTGTCTTAGAAGCCCTTTTATCTCTAGTTTTTGCCTAGCAAACTATCTCTGCATTTTGGAATAATGATTGTTTTGTTAATATTATTCAAGTTTTTGAATCTATTTTCAATTCTAATATATTTTTGGAATAAATCCCTCCAGTGCTTTTCTCAGCAATTCCTTCTCTGCTTCACTTCTTTTCCAAAGAGCTACTGCAAGAATCTACAGTCGGAAATATAAGAATAAAGAGAGATATAAACCCCAATGTAACTATGGTTCTATGGGTCAAAGGCTATTTTCACAGGTGACACAAAACTTTACTTAGTATGGGGACTTTTGCGCATTATCGCGGTGGCAGATTTTGTGTTCCAATTACAGAAGCGGAGGCATGCAAAAATGAAAATGGATATAAGCCTCCCTTATGAAAGGGGACTCAGGGCTGCCAACTTTTTATTTAAAATACATTGCCTACCCACCCCTACCCACCGCTACAGGACCCAAGCAGAACCTAGAAGGTATGGGGCAGAGCTAGGGTGATCCCAGCTGATAAATGCTAGAATCACAGAATCACAGAATTGAATCATCTATTCTAGTCCAGCCCTCTGCAGTGCAGAAATATGCAGCTGTCCCATACGGGGATCAAACCTGCAACCTTGGCGTAATCAGCACAAGTCTTTCTCATACTTGTCGATCTGACATTGCACTGTTTTACTGGCAGGATGCTGAAAATCAAAATACTTGCACATTATCAGCTCATCTCTGAACCTATACAAGATCTTAAAGTAGCTGTCTTATTGCAAAAGAATTTTAGAATACACTTGAAAGAGAAGTTGCTGAGTTACAACTCATTACCAAACTAAAAACTATGGAGAGACCTAGTCTGAATAGAGATACTGGATCCATGTCCCATTATACATACTAAAGCTAATTCTGGTCATCTATCCCTTTAAAAATCCTACAGTTATAAGGTTGAAGCAAACTCTGCTTCAGAGTATCTGATGAAGTGTGTATTACACACAAAAGCTCATACCTTGAAAGCTTATATTTAGTTGATCTTAAAGGTGCCGCTGGAAATATTTAAAAAGATTTTTTTCATCTTTCATCTTCTTATTTATTATTTCTATTTAATATTATTTCCCCCATTGAAAAAAGGTCTTTTGTTAACAGTCTCCACCTACTAGGGCTCCCATTCTCTGTCCCTTCTGAATACGTTTGACTGGATAAACCAAAATAGATCAGAAATCAAATTACACTAAAGGGAGTAAAACTGATTTCATTGATCTGTCTATCCAATAAATCCATTATTTTTACACACTGAAAACTGGTGTACTTAAAACACAGTAGCACAATAAAAATTATATCCCTTCATCCATCATATTCTGTCCATGGAAGAGAATACATTTCGATTAAATGCTTGAAGCTTAAAATGTATTTCCCTGCTTTAGAATGGACACACACAAACAATATTTCAGTATAAAATAATTGTCAATTAAATGCGGCGGAGGAGGAAATATGGTGTCTGGGCATTTTCAAGTCTTCTTTGTTGGCTTATATCTTAAATTCTAAAAAGTGAAGTGAACATACAAATGGAGAGTCACTGGATCATTAGGCTGATGCTCTAATAGCCACGAGTGATGCATAATGTCTGATCAACTTTGGCTTCCCAAACAGATAGAAACTCGACCCCATTGGCAGAAAAGTATGGCGATAGTGACCCTTCATTGCGAGACCAATATAGACTTGAACGCATGCCCTTTCGAGGCACAGCTGAGTACCTCCCTGTTGCAAACTATATGTCTAAAGCATCTATTCCTTTCTCCCATCACTTTTTCATAAGGTACCTAATTGCCAATTCTGTGTGCGCGAAGCCAATCATTAAATAATTATACTTGATGCTGTCAATGTATAGAAGAAAATTGTGGCTCACATGTTATTTATTAAATAGGAAAAGGAAGGGTTACTTTGTAGCTCTCTGTGTGGAGGGGTACATAATGTAATTTTAAGATGCCACTCCTCACACGGAGTGTTGCACACCCAAACATTTCGGCTTCTTGAAACTCTTCCTTAGTCCTTCTTTTGCAGTACAGCAGTCCTCAACCTACCTCAGTCAGTGCAAATGAAATAAGTGGGAAGAGAACAGCAGTAGGAATGGGGCAGATAGAAAAATGAAACAATTGTTTTCCTTCCACCCTTTTTCAGCTAACTTGCTTTCTTAACTTCGCCAAATCTTTATTAGGCATTACAAGTATATGTCAGGAGCTCGTCCTACTCTCGAATAGGACCCTGGCAGAGACACATGCCCAACTGGCATGTTCCCTCCCTCCTAGTCGATCATTCGGGAGCTTCAAAAGCTTTCTTCTGCCCAAACATCACAGCGACCGATGCCAACAGACATCAGCACACTTAGGGAGCCGCAGAGTCTTCGCAGCTTGCGTAACAGATCTCAGCAACTCAGCATTTTGGCTAATCTACTTTATTTACATATAAACCCACATGGAGCACTGCAACATGGCTCCCTCTCTCTCTAGCATCAGAAAGCAAAAAGAAAAAGAACAAAGGACAAGTCCCACTTCACGGAACACAGTAACACAAACATCCTGTCTCCATCAGTTCCCATTCTGTGGAGTCAAAACATACACCGTCATGTGATAGACAAAAATCCCATGACTGCAATCATGGAGCAGGAATTCTAATAGTATAGGCCATCATAAAACATCCATATATAAAATTTTAAAATATATACAAAAAAACCCCCATCCATGTGAAATATATAATAACGAGGATTTCTTCCCGCTAAATAGTGCCATTCACCACTCTAAGAGATGCCATTGACAAAAATTCAGCCACCCTTGCAGTTACTTCCCGGTTAATGTCAGGCAGATAGAATCTGATATTTTCATTGTCTGTGGACAAACGCCGGCTCCCTCAGCCTGAAAGAGAGATGAGGGGAGGGCCACACCCCATAGTCAAGTTTGGCTGGACTTAACCGTCCAGGGGTCCTTTACCCTTTTTTTTTTACCTTTAATGTGGAGAACCTATTGACAGTAAACAGCAACTATGTTCCAGAACTTTTGAACTGCTGAACATCAAGGAGGGGAATGAACCGACATTACCACAGTCCTCCCAGAAAAGCTCACCAGCGTTTGTACAGATTAGGTGATGCTGACGGTGGTATTGTTGTACCATTTCCCTTAATCACATTTCCTCTCAGTTAGCCACTCTAGCAGTCCCATCTCATTTTCTCACCTTCCATAGCAGAAACGCTGTGCACACCATACATTTAAAGCACATTTAAACCAATCCCCTACCACCAAGAATCATGGAAACTGCAGTTTGCTTCTCACAGAGATCCCACTCCTAGCACCCTGAGGAAGATAAAGTTGACAGGGTTCTTTTTGTGGGAGGGGGTGTGCTTTAAATGTATGATGTGTGTGCAGCCACAATCCCACCAGACCTTATGACATAAGCTCTGAGTAGGTTCTCTCCTCCAAATTAGGTCTGGAAATATACAAGCAACAGCAGAAGTCCCTTGCCCCCTTCCCTTGTTTTATAAAATATACACTGCTAGCCTTATGCCAAAACCTCTTATCATCCGTTATTCCCTCAGATTTTGTCAACTGTTTCCAGCGACTCCACTTCATTAAGATTTGTATCTCTCCCTTTTCTCTAAGGTTCAAGATAAGTTATGGAAATGTACAAAGCACAGAGCATGAAAGCTTTACATGCAATAATTTACGTCTTTAGCATGAATAACTAAAGTCCCAGCTAAAACCTTTGACCACCAACAATGGAAAGAAGTTGGCTCCGAGAACCAGAGCAAACTTGAAGCATCTCTCCATGGGATGGGCAAGTGGAACACAACAGCTCAAGTTTTATGGTACTGAATTTTTGTGAGATATACTATAATTTGATCCCAGCCCTCTCCAACAGGGATCCTTTGACCCTGCTTAAAGGGGTGAACCTGGACTCCATTGGAGTCTTCCCATCATTTGAACTAAGCTGTGATAGATCAGACAAGTTCAAAATGATTTTAAAGTTTTATTAAGCTACAACTGCAGCAGACGCACAAGCAAAAGCTACACACACAAAGCTATTGGTTCTTATGCCTAATGGACTCTTAGTTGCAGTGACCTTTGACTGCCTCAAGGATTAGAATCAGAGAGTTGGGAGGGACCTCAAGGGTTATCTAGTCCAACCCCCTGCAATGCAGAAATCTCAGCCCAAGCATCCATGATAGATGGCCATCCAACCTCTGCTTTAAAACCTCCAGTGAATTGGTCCAACAGTTTCTCCTTCTGATTCTCTCATGTGTTTATTTAGGTATTTTCTAGCTAGTTTCTCCATCCCAGGTCTTCCATCACCCGTCTTTCTCCTGCACATATATAGTTCTTTCCTTCCTTCTATCTCTCTCCAACCACAGGCTTTTATTTCCTTTTGGTATTTTGCCAAATAATTCTCTAAACTTTCCCCCTTGATTTTAACTACAAGTCATGAGCAAATGATTTATTGGCTATAGAAATATGTGGATATGCATATGCATGCTGTCATAGACCAACCAGGGAGCCACAGGACCTCCAGTACTGGTACAAGCTGAGGGGGGCAATGAATTGCAAGTGAAGACACATTGCCTGCTACTTGACAGATGTAGCGCTTCCAATTCGTGCACATTATTTCAGGCTGATGTCCTCAAACCACCCAGTCGAGTTCAGTTCCCTGAGGTTGTTTGCCAGAGCAAATGGTTTGTGCGCTGCAGATTAAATTAACTAGGAGATTATCTTTTAAATAGTTTATTCAAGAAGAGAAAACGTTGAAGAACAGCCCCTGGTGCTGCTGGGCTATAACATTGCTGATGTTCACAAGTTGGCAGTGTACTGATTAATTTATTCTTGATGGTACCTGAAGGCAGATGTGCACTGTGAGTTACAGGCTTGTCATAGCTTACTATTTTATTATGCGTCTGACCAACTGATTCATGCATATCTGTTGAATCAAGGCTGAAGATGTTCGCATGTGAAATGCTGAAGTCTTCTGCTGTATTTTTTCCATTGCAATGTTTTCATATTTTGAACTGGCAGGGGTGCTAACTATTGTTCACCAAAGGACTCTATGGTACTGGTGTAACCTTTCACCATCTCTTCCCCCACCCCACAAGCAGCTGAATCCTAGGAAATTCCAGCCCCATTCTGCATTTTGCTTCCAGACTGTGTAACGACCTCCTGCTGTCCCTGGACATTTCTCGTTTCTGTGCTTCATATCATGTCATTATGTCCCCACTGCAATTTATTCTTGCTTGTGAACTGCTGTTACAGTGTGACAGTATAGCATTGGCGGAACATATGTGTACATTAATTCAATTTTTAATGGTTGCTTCTTCTTCTATATTTCTTGTGTCATTCCAATTAACTCAGTAGGACTGGTTGTTTTAATAAAGGAACAGTGGTGACTTTTCAGACCCTTTATGGATGCAACCATGTCCAAAAGTTAGGAAGAACTGAAGACATTGGGTAGGGACATTAATGAATATGAGAGAGGTGAATGATGGAGTGCTCGGATCCAATGGAGGAAATGCTGCAAAGTGACCTCAGGAGGAGATCTCAAAGTACCAGTTGCATCCTTCTGTCTTCAAAAGCTAGTAAGAACCCAGCTCTAGGGAAGAGGAAGAATTACTGGGACTCAGAAGATGGTCAGAAGAGGGAGAAGGTGCCTGGGACAATATTGACCTTTTTGTCTCTCTTGAGCCTTGTCTGGATAACAGTTTCATCTTGGGCTGTTCCATACATTGGGCTCCAATGTATTCTAGCTCTGATCTCAGCCTAGCTGTTCCCTTTTAAACTATCATCCGCTTCATCTTGGTCTTGCACTCATTCCCTCTGCAGAAGCTTAAGTCAGACAAAAATTTACAATTTATTAATAACCCCACAGGATGTTGTTGTCCGCCCCCTCCCCCAAACTGTTACTCAGCTAATTACAAAATGCCTTATAATACTAGTGTTTTGGTAATAAAAGTTTCAATTAGATACTCTCTGTCCCCACACCTGCCAAGCTTAAAACTTAATACCATAGACTCCAATGTGTTCTATTTATAGCAATCAATAACAAGAATACAGTGGTACCTCGGGTTAAGTACTTAATTCATTCCAGAAGTCTGTTTTTAACCTGAAACTGTTCTTAACCTGAAGCACCACTTTAGCTAATGGGGCCTCCTGCTGCCGCTGTGCCGCCGGAGCATGATTTCTGTTCTCATCCTGAAGCAAATTTATTTACCCGAGGTACTATTTCTGGGTTAGCGGAGTCTGTAACCCGATGTGTCTGTAACCTGAAGCGTATGTAACCTGAGATACCACTGTAGTTGAAATGGGGGGGGGGGGAGGTTGTTCCTCTTCGTTTTTAGTGGTGTCAGATGCCATTCTTTGTCCTGTTGTTGTTCATTGTAACGTTAAAAATCTCAATATAGTAACATGTGTAGTGCTTTAGTTATCTGGTTGTATAGCTGTGGTTTTCTGCTTAGTATGCCGCACCAAGATCAAAATATTCATTAGCCGGTGTTCTTGTGACGGACTGTAACCTAGTAACCACAGGAGGAGAGGCAGGGGCACTGTTTACATGCTTCGGTAACCAAGGCTGGGCCGGTGACCCAGAAGAACCTTCCGAGTTTTGAGTAGAGAGGAGTAGCAGAACCATATTTCCTGGCTTGTTGTTGTTTTCTGTCTCATTTGAGCCATCTCTCTCTCTCTCTCTCTCTCTCTCTCTCTCTCTCTCTCTCTCTCTCTGTGTGTGTGTGTGTGTGTGTGTGTCTTTCCCCTCCATCACTATGAGATCTCCATAATTACGGAGGAAAAACAACCATCTCTCTGGATGTAACAGTATATAATATTCAGTTTCATTTTTTATTTTAGCCCTTTTAAAAGCTCCCCATCATATGACTTATCTTGTCTAATTAAGCTCAAAATAGTTGCTATCAACAGAGCTGTTTGTTCTGCCATCTTTTTTTTTTTAATGTTTCAAGGTGGTCATGTAGTTAAGGAAGTACTACATCAAAGCACTTTCAAAAGCAATGTTCCGAGCACAGGTCATCTATGTGCCTTTCTGAACACTTCAAAAAGATGGTGAAAGTAAAATGGCAAGGAAAAACCACAACTCTGCCTTCCTTAAAATAAGACCCTGGATGGTTAGCTTTGCTCTGTGACCCCAGCTGCTACACATTTGTTTCAGAAAAACAAAATAATAATAATAAATAGTTTCAGAAAAATAAAATAAAATAATAATAATAATAAAATGAAATACTGTGATCATCAAAAGATGCAAAACACAAAAAGCATGTGAATTGACAGTATGGGTCTACTGGAGTCCAAAACCTGGTTAACCATGAATGAAAATGAATTTGCTAATAGTGATGAAGCCAGCAATTAACTAAAGCATGCAACTTTAGTTCCATGATATGAACCTACTTATAGTTTTATGGTTGTTGGGAGAACAAGCGGTGTAAGGAAACTTGCAAATTCCAGGCTTGGAGAAGTGGCTGCCTCTGTCAACATGTCCAAGTCACCTGCAGGGGTAGAGCAGCTCAGAATCCAGACCACCGAATGGATCCCATTCCCCACTCCAGAGTAGAAGAACTGGTAAAAGCCCCTGAAGGAAGTTCTGAGAGAAGACTATTGCTTTCTTTATTTTTATATGTTAAATGTACCTGGCCAATTATCAACAAATATTACATGGGTGGGTTTACAAACAAGATAACGTTAAAAATACAATATATAATATTTAAAATAAGCAGCAAAACAATAATAAAATAAATAATTGGCAATAACATGTAACCTTCTGTTCCCCAAATAAAATCCTTACCTAGCAACAGAAATGGCATAAACTGTTTATAGCACAGATTTAAAACACAATTTGAAAACTTGGTTCTCAGCCTGTCAAGAGAAAGGCTTTGCTTCTTCTAACATCTGACAACTTGCTGAAAGTAGCCAACACGATGAAGGGTTTTGACATGGGGATAGTGTATGACAACCTCCTACAATCATTCCTTGTCCCTTACCTTGAAAAGAACTAGTCTCTTTTATTTCCACTCCTTCCTTCCTTCCTTCCTTCCTTCCTTCCTTCCTTCCTTCCTTCCCTCTTTCCTTCCTTCCTTCCTTCCTTTGAGCCCCACCTCCAATCTGTATCAGAATAGTCTGGTTCTAAATACCAGCTCCTGGACCGACTCTTTAAAGATAACACAAACTTCTGTTGGAAAGCTTCGTACCTGAACAGATCTTGCTTACCCTACTGGTGTTAGACATTTCATGCCTTGGCTGTAGCATGTTCAGATTTCCTGCCACCTGAAGAGCACAAAATGCAGTGTTTAGTGTTTCTTTCTGAGACAGGAGATGCTTTTGAGTTGCAGCACTTCGTACCACAGTTGACTCACTGTTTCTACTATGGCTGATACTCAAGGGATGAAAGGCAGAATGTATCCAGTGCCAGAGCGCATATTAAATTCACCCATCTATCAGAGATTCCTAACTAGTAGATCACTGGGTGAATCACAGTTGATTGTGACAATACAGAAAGATGTGGCCGTTCTCCAACATGAGATGGTTTGGCGGCTGGCAAGTAACTATGACCCAAAGCGAGAATACAAAGGAAATAATGAAAGGTTGGCAGCAGTGGTACAGTGGCAAATTGTGAAGTATAAGAGCTCATCATGGCATTTCCCACCCCCCAGAGCCGTGTCCCAAAGAGCAAGTCCAAACATGAAGCAGCTGTGCTGATTCATTGCAGACACACCCCCATAGATCAGCAGTATCTAGCATAAAACTAGAATCAGCTGACAGTTATAGAAAAGCTACCCTCATTCTCTGACTTCCTCTGTAGTAAATATAAAAGCCTTATTATCACCTCCTACACTCGCTAGAGTATGACATCATCACTCCTGTCTGAAAAAAGGTCCCCACAGCTGTATCGAGGATTTGCCTCAATTATACGACTATATTTTGCAGCAATACATTATTTTTATTCATTTAAACATTTATAATCCAGCTTTCTGTCAAATTTCTTCTGGGAGAAACTTTGTAGTGCAGCGTGCAAAAACAATGGGTGGTATTCAGCTAAGTTTTACTCAAGAGTTTCACTCACTGAAATTAAGAAACATGGCCAAGACTGGCATGTTCGTTTCAGTGGGTCTACACTGAGTAAAAAAAAATTTAAAAATAGTTTTAAAACTCCATTTTTTTCTGAGATTTTGCTCAACAACTTTGGTCAAAACAACAACAACACAACTCAAGAACTTTGGGCAAAAAAAGAAACAAACTCAATTTTTGTGTCCAGATTTTCACTTCTTTAAATATGGCAACCCTCCAAAGTTTCAACTCTTTGCAAGATATTCCAGTTAAATGCCTGTAGAGGCTAAAAAGCCATTGGGGTTTTTTAGATTCAAAGCTTTTCTGTACTGAAGTGAGGTATATCTGAATCATCACAAGTAATAATAGTAATAATATAAATATTATTTATTATTATTATTATTATTATTAATCCAAGTCATGGGCCTGCAAAGTAATATGAGGCAGACAAAACAAAAATGTGTGGACAATGTCTCTGGATAAAAATGAAACATTTCTCTCAAAGCTTCCCCCCAATCAGGGGGAATTATTTTACCAGAATTCTCCAGTCACAGACCTCTAGGGAAGGGATGTTGAGCTAATGATTCACCCCCTTCTTGTCCATTTTGTTCTCTTTGCTAGTTCTGCTTGCTTGGAAAATCTGATCGCCTGGCAAATGAACTTTTCAAATACAGGCCCCAAAACACTTTATTACAACAATTTATATCCTGCCTTTTTCATAGAAAATGAATTCAGTAATCCTATCTGTAACAAGGGTATGAATGGAGGTAGCCAGATCTGATTTCTTCAGGTGGGGGGGGGGGGCACAATTGGTGCACTTGTGGAAACTCCTTAAAAATGCTACTGGCCACTGCTGCTACAGGAATTAACAAACAGCAGAGCATTATCTCATCCCACAGCACGCGCAAGCTGCATCCCTGATCTATTAGGTGAAATGCAACCCAAACAGGCTGGATACCTGCATCTTGATTAGCAGAACTCCCTACAATAGTACTTCCATACCGAATTATTTTTGCACCCAAATAATTCAGTGCACAAGGGGGGGGGGGGTATAATAGCAGTACAATACAGAGGAAGATATAAAAGTGAATAATCATCCCAATGTAAGCATGCATTTTAAAATGGGCTTCTTATTTTGCTGCTTGTAATAAAACTACCCCAACACCTTACTACTGACCATGTATTTTTGGACTAGCAGTAGGGGAGGAAGAAACAGTGATAATTTCCCTTTCCATCTTTCTGCCTCTGTCTTTCAAGCTGAGGGAAGGAATGGCCTCCTTTAAAAAGAAAATAATTGGCTTGCTATAGAGGAAAGAGGATGTTAGAAGATGCAGAGATGAGAGCCCGAGCTTGCTTTATGGAGAAATGCTCACGTTGCTTCCACTTCCTTTCTTTCGCTCATATCAATCAGCTGTTGGCTTGCAACAAGCAGGAGAGAGTGGCAATTGCAGCCTTTCATCATTATCGTCCACTGCCCCTCCTGGAATTCTTTTTTTATTAAGCTCTTTCCTCTACAGGTTTTCTTCGACCGAGCTTTAGGGTCTGATTTACATTTGAAGAACCAAATATTTACTTAAAATTGCAGTTCCATCTTCCCTTTTATCCTTTCCCAGGGCGAATTTATGAACTGGATCTCAGAGATCCAGATTGCAAGCGGTGTGCTGGAAAAAACATACCAGCCTTTCAGTCCCTGGTAGGCAGCAAGGTGAAACAGCCTGCTGCAGGCAGCACCATTAAGGAGGAGGTAGATGACGGCTAGGACTGATGGTGCAAAAAAAGACTTTTGAAAAAGTGCTGGCCCAAGTGGAGAAAACATTTATTTCTTTAGACTTATTCATAGACTGCTTTGTAACCTTTTCTCTCAGTGTGCCTTACAAAAACTATTATACCTAATAGTCCCTCTTGCATAATTTTTGGAAGTAGTTTTCAGTATTGCTAGAGCCAGGATACACCTTTATCCCAAATATGCATTTGGGCACCCATTTCTCAGTGCTTTCTATGTATTTTTTAGTGGCACTGCTACTGTTGCAAACCACCTAAGATCAGGCCACAACGCAGGGGCAGGTCCCAGCCCACCACCTAAAGACTAGTGATTTAAGGAACCAGAATGAATATTAAATGTATGAGTGCAGAACATTTTTTTATGGAAGAGGACCTTAGGGAGAAACAGCGTGCAGAACAAGGGTGAATCACTCCACAATAACTGAGCTGCACTTGTGGCCACAAGGATATCAGTCCAGAATGTCCAATTAAACCCACTTGTAATTTCTCACACTTTGATTTCTCAGGGACAAGCCATTGCTTCTTTATCCCAGAGTCCTAGGTATATAACTTGACATCTTTAGCATCTCAGAAGGACTTATTCAGCCAGCAATCTTCCTCCTGGAATGGTCTACAAGCTGACCTTATGACTACAAAAGCCAGCCTAGTTTTGTGCTTTGTGTTTTTTGTTTCCCCCCGCTTTTCTTTCCCCATTCCTTTGTGTGACATCTTGCCTGATGCTACAGAACTCAAAAGCTTGCCACACTTTTGGAACATTTTCACTGGTTCCAATAAAGGTCTTTCTCAAACCCAGCTATAAATTTTGGAGCTTTTTCTTATGCATCAACATGGCCATCTTTTTATATGCCTTGAAAGAAGTTACTATGATAGACAAAAATGAAATGAAATTGGTTTGGACAAAGAGAGTGGACTAGGTGCTGAGATGAAGGAATGCCATCTCAAAGCCCCATAAGTGAGGCACTAGGCTTTGGGACGTGGGTGGTGCTGTGGTCTAAACCACTGTGCTGCTTAGGCTTGCCAATCGGAAGGTCAGCGGTTCGAATCCCCACGATGGGGTGAGCTCCCATTGCTCTGTCCCAGCTCCTGCCAACCTAGCAGTTCAAAAGCACGTCAAAGTGCAAGTAGATAAATAGGTACCGCTCCGGCGGAAAGGTAAACGGCGTTTCCGTGCGCTGCTCTGGTTTTGCCAGAAGTGGCTTATTCATGCTGGCCACATGACCTGGAAAAACTGTCTGTGGACAAACGTTGGCTCCCTCGGCCAGTAAAGCGAGATGAGCACCGCAACTCCAAAGTCACGACTGGACTTAACTGTCAGGGGTCCTTTACCTTTTTAGGCTTTGGGAAGGAGGTGTAAGGCTCTGACATGCTTCTTGAGTCCTCCTGCTTTCTTCCCGAAGCCTAGTTAGCCATTTCCCAGATTTGGGAAGGAGGTAGGAGGACTCTAGGACCCTGCCAGAGCCCCCCTGTCTCCTTCCCAAAGCCCGTGCCTCCTTACTCACCTTTGGCAAGGGGTGCCCTCTCTGCTACATCCAAAGTTTGAAATGGACAGAAGTTCTTCATGCATAAGGAAAATACCATTTAAGTTTTCAGGCTCAAGCTCCAAGAAGTTTGCTTGCCAGCAATTTGAACAGTTTGCTGTGGCAGTCAAGTACATGAAATCCACACACAGGACTGGTTTGAACTTCAGCTCTGACCTGAAAATACATCTGCTGTGGTTGACGCTGAATGTTTTTGTGTTAACAAAACTCAAGAGAACTTGCTTCCCTTCTTGAAAAAATAAATCTCCTTCCATTGTGGAACTGTGACTAATGCATGATCTCCCTCGCAGAGCTAGTTTAATATGGAAGCGTACTTTTTCCCCCTCCAAAAATTGAAGCCCTACCAAAAATTAGCATGCATTGAGGCAGATTTAATCTCCCCTTTCCATTTTCTTAAAAACCCTCACAGCTTAATGGTAGCTGATTCTTGTTCTCCTAATGTTATAGTTTCATGGATTGGGAAAGTCACACACAGTCAGCAGATTGTTTTGGCTATTGTGGGTTTAATCCGTGACTGAAGAAATGGCAGGCGCCTGGACCCAGATCCAGTCCATGAAGCCATTTCAAATGGCCCACCAGCCCTGTTGTTGGCAGCAGTGAAGAAACAATCCAGCAGCAACTTATCTTACTAATTTCCAGTAATGGGAAATCTTAGAAGACCGTTAGTGCTTGGTAGTAATAAAAACACCAAGCAAATAAATCATAAATAAATAGGCAGGCAGGCAGTCAAGAATATCCTGCCACAAATCTTAGTATGCATAAGACTATGTTTTAGAAACCATGGCACGGCAGCAGTTTTTCCTCTGTCTTATCAGTTTACTGCAAATCAGTGTTAAGCTGAAGCAAATTTAGACAGCACCTGACTTACAGAATATAGAACGGGGGAAACTTCAAAGAATTGGTCAATGTGCTGTTACTTTTCAAGCTGTGAGCCCTCCTTGTCCATTCACGGCGCTGTAGTGATGTTACAGATACCCAAAGGAGGGATGGGCGGGCAAGATGACGCTAGGAATTGGGGAACAGAGACTGAAAGGGGCAGATGCAAAGCCGTGTGCTAATAAAAGATAGCTTTGGGGAAGTGGGGAAAACAGCAGAAGGATAAATAGAAGGCTGGAGGAAGTGGAAAGCAAAGAGTGAATGTAGGGGAAATGGTCAGATTTACCTTCCCAAAGCCATGCAATTCAAATAATTGATGGAAAGTATTAAGCATGACACCATTTGCAACTCTTGATAATCATGCCTTTATTAAGACCTTCCCTTTCCCAGTAAAGAATATAGTTATCCAGACATCATCCAAGTCAACAATATATAAAGATGTATCTTTTTGCACAGGCTGTCCATAAGTTTGGACATGTATCACTGGGTATTTGGTTCTGACTTTTAAAAATACTGTTTTGGTGTTTTTAATGTTGATTTGCATTGTTGGTAGACTGCTTTTAGTTTTTTTTAACTAAATAGTTTTTTTAAAAAAAAACACTAGTTGTTGTGGTGGTTTTTCTATTGTTTTTTTTAAAAAAAAAACCCACACTAAATGATCTAGAAATATTTTGAAATAAATAGAAAGCCTCACAAAGTAAAGTGCAAAAATCTACAAGAGCCATCTGTGGGGTCTAATTGTGTATAACAGAGCTGTATGGTATAGAAGTGCAATAAACATGATTTGTGAATTACTAGTAACAAGAGTACCAAATTTCATAGATCTTTCATCCATAGCATACGCTACATGGCCAGCCAATGCACAGTCAACACATTTCACAACTGCAGGACTAGAAGAGATACAACATGAAGCAGGTGTTCTCTACATGTAGATCTACTAGGAAGAGATTCTTTGTTCATTCCATTGACAGCTGTTAAACTTCCGCATTTAAGCTGTCTCCTTTTCTGTATTATGAATTGTTTAAGCTTATTGTGGAGGCAACATGGGTTTGGGTAGGATGCCACAACTAGCCATCCTGCTAGTTTATATTTCTGTATCCATGCCCCAAGCTATGACATTTTATTCACTGTTTGCAATTTTGTGTAAATAAGCACACATATTTATTTTGATTGGTGTCTCTTGGTTCTTGGTAATTTTTCTAAGTAATTAGGAAATTACTTGTTGGGTGTCCAATTGTCTCCAGCAGGAGACCTGCTATGAATGTGAATGTGAGATACATCGATTTGTGTATAAACACATGAGCAGATTTAAAAACATGAGTCAAATATTACTGAAAACCAAAATGCTGCTCTTGACACTTCTGGATTTGTGAGAAAGGAACTCTGGGGGAATGAATGCACTGCCAGTTTCTCAGCCTAAGTTTTCAACCTCTGAGGCACTTCCTTCCTTCCCCAAATATATATCTACACCATAAACAGATGGTGTTTTTGAATAGCAACACAGGCAGGATTTTATGCCTACCTTGTGGATTTGGATGGTGGATACTGCCTCATTGGACATCTTCATCTGAATGGCACTAATTGCTCATCAGTTGTAGCATTCTTGCATGGCCCAAAGCATTGTGGGAGTGTGTTGGTAATTATATCCCATAGGTTGTGCAAAGGGGAAGGCTTGTCTCTCACATTGCTACATTGGCATTGAAGGCAATGCTCAAATTTGAGGAGCTTATTGATTATTTTGGAGGGGGGCGCTGACATTGTGCCCTAGAAGAGTTCATGACAACTCTTAACAACATGTTTTGCAGAGATTTTTCCATGAACAGCAAAAGATTCTGAATGGAGAGTTGCCATTAACTCTGGGCAGCTGCTAAAGGTGAGAGTTCAGGTTGCTTGCCAACATTTGCTGTTGAAGTTGAGGTCTCAGTGACCCCCAAAAATGGATTAGTAAGTTTTGTGCAAACTGTTAGCTGCAATGGGGGGGGGGGAGTCAGTTTTTCTGGGTCACAAGGAAGATCCTAACTTTGTAAACATGTGGGTTTTTTGTTTTTTAAAATTGACCTCTGATGTAATTTGTGGTGATGGCAAGGAAAGCAATTTGTCTATTATGAAAACAAACAAGTGTTTTTTTACCCTCTACACTCCTTTCTCACATAAAATGGAGAGAGCCAGTGTGGTGTAGTGGTTAAGAGCGGTAGTCTCGTAATCTGGGGAACCGAGTTCGCGTCTCCGCTCCTCCACATGCAGCTGCTGGGTGACCTTGGGCCAGTCACACTTCTTTGAAGTCTCTCAGCCCCACTCAGCTCACAGAGTGTTTGTTGTGGGGGAGGAAGGGAAAGGAGAATGTTAGCCGCTTTGAGACTCCTTAAAGGGAGTGAAAGGCGGGATATCAAATCCAAACTCTTCTTCTTCTTCTTCTTGACTGAGATTCTTAGATGTGACAAATAACTGATAAATTTAAGCAGCATTTTTGCAAGATCAATATCTTTATGTGCGTGGTTTTCTTCTTCCCGTTTCCTCACCTACTGCAGTAGAATAGAATTGCCCTCAAAAACCATAACAAAAGAAACACATGATTTTTTAAATAACTTACTTAAGGTGGAGGAGAGTCCTGAAACACAGTGTAGCAATTTATACCTTGTCATGTTGGGGAATACATGAAACTTGAAGTTGTGGGAAAGTGACACCAAAGTGCCCCTTGCTGTCAGAGTGCATTTGACCCTACTTGCTAACAGAGGGTAGGTTAAACCACAGAGCCTAGGGCTTGCCGATCAGAAGGTCGGTGGTTCGAATCCCCACAAGGGGGTGGGCTCCCATTGCTCAGTCCCTGCTCCTGCCAACCTAGCAGTTTGAAATCACCTCAAAGTGCAAGTAGATAAATAGGAACCGCTCTGGCGGGAAGGTAAGCAGCATTTCCATGCACTGCTCTGGTTCGCCAGAAGTGGCTTAGTCATGCTGGCCACATGACCCAGAAGCTGTACGCCGGCTCCCTCAGCCAGTAAAGCGAGATGAGCGCCACAACCCCAGAGTCGTCCGCGACTGGACCTAATGGTCAGGGGTCCCTTTACCTTTATCTAGGACTCTGAAGTTGCTATGTGCTATTTGGGGGAAAGGATGCAGAATGCAAGTTGGGGGTACCCTCAGGAATTTATGAAGAATTCAGGTGCGTAAATTAGCGCGCTCATTTCTACTGGGGGTGGAAAGGGGTGGGAGGTGGTCTAAATTTACAGTAAGACAATTTGAAGGAAGTTGTCTGCAAATTTTCTTGGGCCTCTATGAGTGGAGCCACTAGTGCATACATTAAATTATTGGAACTGCGCCATATCAAAGTAAAATTATGGAATATTCTCCCTCCCCTCTTTCTTTAGTTGCATACATTAAGATAGCCATGCATTTTTATTATTTACAGTTACAGCGTGACAAGCTGTCAGCTGAAATCTAACAGGTGATTAGTCATAAAGCTCCATTAACACACACATTAAACCCTGGATTTCTAAGTGACTAAGAGAAACAGACCCCCAGTTGTTTTGTTTGCACCTTTAGAATTCTTGTTTATAGCTAGCAAGGCCCTTTTGCTGCATCTGGTGAATACCAAAACTTACAAACTACTAGGCTAATAAGTATATACATTTGCCAGTAAACAAAAATAATAAACTCTGCAAATATACCTTCGATATGTGTATGTTTTAAGTGCTAATTTGGTATCTCTAAGGAGTCATTCAGTGGTTTATCTTCATCTTTTAAACTTTCATGATTCTTATAAATCTTTCAAATGATAAACCTTTGGTACTTAAAGGAAAGCATGTCTGAAGAAGAAAGAGATTCTGAGTACATTTTACTTTTTTTCATTATTTTTTGCCATGCTTGCTATTTTTATCTCGGCTCTTTGTAGTAAAGGAATTGAAGAGAGTAAAAAGACTCCAGGAAGCTGGTAATTAATCACACGATAAAAATCCATGGAGATTTGAGACTGATGAAGTAGGATCAAGGTTTATTAGGCTGCAATAGAGTATGTGCTACGAACTGGAAATAAAAGCATGTACACTGAAAGTTGTAAATACATTTAAAAAAACAACAACCACCACCACGTAGGGATGTATCATAGGGTTGGCATACGTCCGACATTTTCCAGACATAGCTGGTATTCACCCTTAAGCAGTGTCCAGGTGGCAATCACTGAAATGTCCAGGGAAAATTTTGCTTTTAATGTTGAAGGTCCCAAGTTCAGGGATCAGCGTGTCCGGGTAAGGTAGGAGAAAAACCCTGCTTATAACCCTGGAAAACTGCTGCCATGCATTGTAGACAATACTGAACTAGATGGGCCACTGGTCTGATTTGGTACAGGGCAGCTAGCTACAGTATGTTCCTAAGCACATTGATTTGAATGGGGCTACTCTGAGTATGAGGGACGCGGGTGGCGCTGTGGGTTAAACCACAGAGCCTAGGACTTGCCAATCAGAAGGTCGGCGGTTCGAATCCCCGCGACGGGGTGAGCTCCCGTTGCTCTGTCCCTGCTCCTGCCAACCTAGCAGTTCGAAAGCACATCAAAGTGCAAGTAGATAAATAGGTACCGCTCCGACAGGAAGGTAAACAGCATTTCCGTGCACTGCTCTGGTTTTCCAGAAGCGGCTTAGTCGTGCTGGCCACATGACCTGGAAGCTGTACGCAGGCTCTCCCGGCCAATAAAGTGAGATGAGCGCCACAACCCCAGAATCGGTCACGACTGGACCTAATGGTCAGGGGTCCTTTTACCTTTACCTTTACTCTGAGTATGACTTTGTTGTATCCAACTCATACGAATCAGTCACATACAAATGCTATAATGTGAATCGTGATAAGCTGATTTTAAAGAATGGAGAGTGCATTTTTGGTTAAGGTGTACATGGCATTCAAGGTGTCAGGGACTGGAACCAAGAGGAAAAGGTATAGTGGAGATTGCTTCCCCCTTCTCCTGTAGCTGACAGGGTGGAGGGAGGCCAGTTTGAATTACAGCCAAGCTATGACGGAGATAAACGAGGCAGAGACTGGCCAGCTGCCAAGTTACGAAGTGTTAGAAGAAGAAGCACGGGGTGGGGTGGGGAGATAACCCAGACAGCTGACACTTCATTAGACAGCATAGATGATCCGCCGTCTCCTAGAACGCGACGTTCGTTAAGGGTGCAAGAGCAGAAGAGGCAAAGACATTTGACCACAGGGGGCCTCCGTAGGGTCAGGTGTTGCTGGGGAAGAGGGAAGAGGGAGGAACTCCATCGTGGGGAAAGGACTGGATTCTTTGGCTTCTCCTGTAATGACTGAATAAATCGTAAGCAAGACATTTCTTGGTCCTCCTTGATTCTGGAAACCATGGGAGGGGGGGAGGAGAGAATTCCTCAAGCCTGACTGCAGGTATGAATAGTCGTGTTGAGCAAGCCTATTATTCTATTTTGCTGTGGATTATCATTGAGGTGTACATTTAGTTTGTAAAAGGTCAGTCCACTTGGGATTGCTAGTGTCAGGAGTCCAGGTTCCCAGCTTGATAACACAGTAAGCGTAGGTAATTAAAAAGGAGGATTTATTGCAAAAACAAACAGATAGCTCCGGACGGCTCTAATGCAGCCTCTGGCATTATCACGCAAGATGACCCTTCTGAAGACTGCTTCCGTTGTCTACAGAAGATATTGAACTTTCGCCCCTTACATCTCTTGTTTTGTTTCCTATCTAGCAGCCCTCCCATTCGTTGACTCTTCAGACTTATTGGATTAGCTCCAGCCTCTTCTTGCTCTGGTAGACTGTCTCCGAGCCTGTTCAAGCCTCCTGAGAGCTTTGGCTGTGTTCCAGCCTGCTCTCAGTCATTCCCTCTGCAACCGGCATTCTCAGGGGTGGGGGAGCAGCACTGTGCACTGACTACTGTTCAGCCTGTGTCAGATCTAACCCTCTCTGTTCTGCAGCAGGCTGTAAAGTTCCACTAGGAGCTGGATCATTCCTGACAGCTAGTAGCTGCTATACCGGGAACACCAGCATAAGAGAGCCATGAGCTTATGAAAAGAGGAAGTGCTGATATAGCAACATTGGCTGCCCTACCTCCAAGCATCTAGGGTCACTCCACTTCTGCCACCGGTCAAGTGATGTCTTCCCATTGGCCACACAGATGATGCCTTCCCATTAGCCATGCAGGAAATGGACACATCATTGCATGGTGTCCCCAGGGCCATGTCTACCCTTCCCACTTCACAGATAATACAAAAGGGGAGAGGCAGCCAGAAACAGCTGACAGCACTTTCCCCATCTCAGGCTATTATGGTGTAGCATAATGGATGGGGAACCCTTGGCAATTCAGTTGCTGCTGGGTTACCATCAGTGGCGTAGCGTAGGGGGTGCAGGGGGGGCCGGCCACACCGGGCGCAACATCTGGGGTTAGGGCAAATCCACAGGTTGGGGGCGCAAATCCACGGGTTAGGGGGCACAAATTACTTGCCCTGCCCCAGGTGCTGACAAACCACGCTACGCCACTTGTTACCATTCCTATCATCTCTAACCGTTGCCTGTGCTGTCTGGGCCTTATGGGATCTGGAGTCCAGCAACATGGGTGGGTGTATTAGAGGTTACCGCCCACACACTTCTGCTGCGCTACTCTGCTAGTGTGGTGGCACCTCGGTAAAACCACTTCTTACTTTTTGTAGCAGAGTTTTCCCCAGAGGCAGAGGACAAGAACAGGAGTCATACTCAAATTCACAGTCAAGAGCTTCTTTATTGCTTGACTGGTTGCACAAGCATTTCCGCTACTATTATATACAAGCTATTTACATTCCTTCTTTATCTCTCCAGCATGGTATAATCTCAGTCCAGTGATTAACAATCCTGAGACAGCAAAACTCACAGTATCAGCAGCACTCATTGTCTTACTTCCAACCTTGTTGTCAGCGTGTGTGCTGACAGTGTGTGTGTGTGTGTGTGTGCTTTCCTCGTGCAGGAATTGCAGTGTGCAAGTTCCTCCCTTTATTTGTACCTCCAGCTGACACCAATCAAGCCTAGAGTGCCACTCTTACGCACTAAACAAAATTCTGGAACCCTCTTTAAAGCTTCCAGGAACTTTTATTTGTTTCTTAAAGAAAGTTTTCCTAACAAGGTGTGCACCCAAGCCCTGGTGTAGCAGACAGAAAGGCAGCAACTGGCACCTAAACTTGAGGTGTTTCCACAGTATCAAATAATCTAGGGAAATTCCACCAGTTTTCCAAAATGCATACTACATCAGAATGCGTTGTAGTTCTACTATGCATGTATGTTATTGCAAACCCTAAAAACCATGTTAATTCGAAACCAAAACCAAACCCCAGAAAACCAAAACCAAACTCAAAACTATACCTCTTTTATGATGAATGAAGAAAACTCAAGTTTAAAACTTTGAGAACCTTAAACTAAGTCCACTTTATGGTTTGCCCTGTAGTAGGAGATAATGATAGTTTTCATTTCCATTGTAACCACAAGCCTTTTATTTCAGCATTCACAACAGGTTTTCTGTTTGAACTCTTTAAAGTTGAATGAACACTGGCAAAAGACATCTTAGCAAAACAAAGTGCTTTCAAAATGCACAATTTATTCATCCAATAAATATGCATTACAGCGTATGAAATATTGGCAAGCACAGGTTTCATAATATTGTCTGATGACAAATAAACAAGATAAATTCAAAATTATATCTGAATACATTTTGATAGGTGTGTTTTGTACTTGCATTTTCGTGACAAACTTTAGATGCAATCTCATTATCGGTCAGGCAAAAGTAGAATTCCACCTTCGTGGGGTTTTTTCATTGAAGTCTGCTTATGTTGCAAAATCATATGAAAGGCCTATTCAGTGATAATTAAGGCTGAATGGTATGCATACTTGTCTGGGAGTAAGGCCCATTGAACACAGTGAAATGTACTTCTGAGACAAGAGGGGCTGGCTTGTGCTGGGCATAGTGCATACATCTACCTGAAGACCATACAAATTCTATCTTAATAGGACCAGACTCAAAATAGTATCCATCGGTACACGGGTACTTGTTTCAATTACCGTCTTGAGTTTCCTTTAGGTGTCCTGTTTTACAATTTTGCTATGTTTTCACTGATATTAATGGGCATGATTAACAGGTCCAATAATTCCAGTGGGTTCTGTTCTGAGCAGAACTTTGTTGGATGCAATGCCTAGCATGCACAATTGATCTCAATAATTAAGCATTTATGCATAATGACGTAAGAAGCACCCTGCTGCACCAGAGGTCTATATTGTGTTCTGTTCTTACGGTGGCCAACCAGGTGCCTATCAGAAACTCACAAATATGGCATAACTGAAATAGCAGTTATGTGGTCCCCAGCAACACTTCTAGTGTATTAATCTAACATTAAGCTGATTTATAAAAAAAAATATCATTCACCTGAAAGGACACTTTTCTTTTAAGCAAGCAAGCAAATAAACCATACAAGTATTAGTTGCGCTGTAGAAAATGAAATGTAGAAATGTAGAAAATGCAGGCCAGACTTAAAACACAAATCTTTTCGTTTTGAAAACAAATTTTTAAAAGGGGGTGCGCTAGCTATACTTTGGATGTGTAAAAAGCCTACGTTTTGTTTCAGAATTCTCATTCAAACTTTGTTACTGATTTGTTTCCACATCTGCAGGGCCCAAAGAATCCCAAAGTGTGGAAATGAACACGCTTGTTCACAAAACATTTTAAGGCAATGCACTGCACCCTCCCCTGCCCTTCCAGCAATCCCATTTCCTGTTTCTCTCTGGTCGGGGACAGAGGGTGGTGCTTGGGGGGGAATTGTCATCCCGCCACTCCTTGGTGTGTGGAGTGCCTCAGGGTGCGATTCTCTCCCCGATGCTTTTTAACATCTTTATGCGCCCCCTTGCCCAGCTTGTCCGGAGTTTTGGGCTGGGCTGCCATCAGTATGCTGATGACACCCAACTCTATCTGTTGATGGATGGCCATCCTGACTCGGCCCCAGACACACTGATCAGACGCTTGGAAGCTGTGGCTGGATGGTTACGTGGGAGCCGGTTGAAGTTAAATCCTTCGAAGACAGAGGTCCTCTGGCTGGGACGGGACGATATGAGATTGAGGGGGCAACTCCCATCTCTTGTGGGGGCGCAATTAGTGCCAGCACCGTCCGTTAAGAGTTTGGGTGTAATCTTTGACACCTCCCTTTCCATGGAGGCGCAGATTGCAGCTATAACAAAGGCGGCATTTTTTCATCTCCGCCAAGCTAAGCAGTTGGCTCCCTACCTCTCTCGCCCTGACCTAGCCACTGTGATCCACGCGACGGTCACCTCCAGACTGGATTATTGTAACTCACTCTACGTGGGGCTGCCCTTGAGACTGACCCAGAAACTCCAGCGGGTGCAGAATGCCGCAGCGAGACTCCTTACGGGGTCTTCGCTGCGAGACCACATTCATCCGGCGCTATACCAGCTGCACTGGCTCCCGGTGGAGTACAGGATCAGGTTTAAGGTGCTGGTTTTAACCTTCAAAGCCCTATACGGCCTAGGACCCTCGTACCTACGGGACCGCCTCTCCTGGTATGCCCCACAGAGGAACTTACGGTCTTCAAATAAAAACATCTTGAAGGTCCCAGGCCACAGAGAGGTTAGACTGGCCTCAACTAGAGCCAGAGCTTTTTCGGCTGCGGCTCCAACCTGGTGGAACGCTCTGTCACAAGAGACAAGGGCCCTGCAGGACTTGACATCTTTCCGCAGGGCCTGCAAAACAGCTGTTCCACCAGGCCTTTGGTCAGGACGCAGCCTGACTCCCTCCTTTGGCAATCTTTACAAAACTTTAGTTTATGGTTGCCAACAATTTGTATTTTAATTAATTTTTATAATGTTTTTATAATGTTGCGCTGTTTTAGTGTTGTTAGCCGCCCTGAGCACGGCTTCGGCTGGGGAGGGCGGGATATAAATAAAATTTATTATTATTATTATTATTATTATTATTATTATTCTCTCTGTGCTGTGTATCTTTGGGAAACAGTACAGTGGCAATTTGTCTTCGCGGCAAGCAGTGCTTGAAGGCCTTTCACAGGCAAGTGAAAGCAGGACTCTGTCAGCTCACCCAGCTTACATGTTCCTATACAGTGCTTACAAATGTATATTTGAAAAATATAGAACAAATCGTTTATAAATGCACACAGCTGTAGCATTTTCTGTAGTATATACACAGAAACATTGTGTTCTTTTAGGAAAATGGACTAACTGTTGCTTTAATGCCCTTAGACAGGCTAAGAAATGGAATGTAGTATCAAGTTGCCACAAGGATGTGGCAGGCCAGTAGCTTTTTGAGAACAAAAGACGGAGGAGAAAGGAATGGGATAATTCAGCGTGCTAACACAACGTGTGTGGCTATCGCCTACTAATATTTCTGTATCCCTCAGTGTGAATCTCTGCAATTAGGGCAGTTAGTCTATGCACACATGAGTGGTTTTGGGGCAGCAAGGTGACACCCCCCCCTTGTCTTTTATCCAATCCCATACCTGCACTCCCCCCAACTCCTATTCACAAAGCCATCGTTTGTGCACGTGCAATGGCTGTTTCAAATGTACACACCACCTTAACTGTGGAGTGAATGTGGTTTACCTTTTTCAGATTGGATGGAAGCATTTCTTCTTCAGTTACTGTAGGACAGATATGGATTATGGCTAACTTCATGTGTATACGGTTTCAATGACCAATAGTAACTGGTAGTCCACTGGAGACAGATTAAATGGTAATGAACACATGTCTTGGCATTGTCCGGTTGCTCCTGTAAGCAGCCCTTCAGGGGTTGCAGAAAGAAGGCACAAGTCAGCCTGTTTTTATTATCTATCCTTTAAACATTTGCAGAGGGAAATGAGTGGAACACAAGTAACAGATCGGATCCCTGGTTCATCCCGCGCACAAGCTGTGTGTAGAATTGGGTCATCAGTGAAGCAAAAAGGGTCACGCTGAAACTCTGCAAGGATTAACTTTGGGGAGAGATTTGCAGAATATTTGGACTTTGACCTTGAGGAATTAGTTGTATCTATTTCTGAATATACTTCATAATAGTGTGGGGGTGTAGCAGGGCCTGGTGGTGAAACGGCTTTTGCATTTGTGGTTCACACTGTCAGTGTGTGTTTGTTTTCTTACAAGGATTTGTGATGCTTTTGTTTAAAAAAAAAGCATTCAGAAGTCTCATGGTTTCTTTTTAGAAACCCGAACGTTGTAATTAATAGCAAATAACTGTTATTTAACTTAAACTTCCAATAAGAAATGCTCTTGTTTATATAAATAGCACCATGTTTCCACCCAATTATGATTATTATTACATAAACGGGACTACATATACAACAAATGTAAATGACCCCAAGACAGCAATTTTCTTGAATAATGCAACACTGAGGTTTCATTTGCTTGACAGTTTAAGGTGTATAATCCGAATGAAGTAACAGGCTTCCATTTGTTACTCGCCTCTTTAAAGCAACCTGACCCCCCCCCCCTCTTTTCAAGGGGGTGGGAACCGATTTGCAACAGAATCGTAGTCCCGTCTACTCAAAAGTAACCCCTACTGAACTCCGTTGGGCTTACTCCCAGGCAAGAGGGTTAGGATTGCAGCTACACGATTCCTCCCAAACGGTCTTTAACTCCAAGAAAATGGACCTGACCTGAACTATCATCTCTCCCACACGATTTCTCCCTCGCGCACGAAGTTTCCATTTATTTTTTTTAAAAAAAAAAAACGTCTGGGAGGTTGAACCGCGTGTCCTCAAAGACGTGAGGGCAGCTGCAAGGAGGAGGAGGAGGAAAGGAGCTCTCGCAAAATTCACAGAAGAGGGCGGAGAGAAGGCGGGGTGCAAAGCGAGAAGGCACCCAACCGGCTGCTTCGCTCGCTCGCGTTTGAAAGCGTGCGTGCTTCTCCGAGGGAAAACACGGGCGCACAAGATTCTCGCCTTCTTGCAAACGCGTGTAGCTCTGTGTGTGTTTAGCACAAGAGGTGGGGAGGGGGAGAGAAAGGGGGAGGTCCATTCTGGGCTGGTACAGCGAGATAACGGGGAGTGACGTCACCGTCCCTGCCAATCTCTCTCCCCCCCCCCCCCACTCCGCCCCACACAGCGCACCGTTGCTGCCCGGCGCGCTCCGGCGTTGCGCGTGTGCGCCTTCTTCGCTGCTCGCGTCCCCCGTCCGTCTGTGGTCCAGCCAGGCGCGCAAGGGCGAGAGGCTCAGCCGTTCTCCACCCGCTTCCCACTCGCCTAAAAACAGCCGGGCTCTGCAACAAGCTTCTCACAACACTGCTGGGGGGGGGGGCGCACTCAAATCCTGTGATCTGCACAGCATAAGAGGATTTAGCAATAATATATATTATGTCCTCTCTATATATAAATATCACCTAGAGAGAGAGAGAGAGAGAGAGAGAGAGAGAGAGGAAGGAGATGGGGAGCATCCCTCTTACTTGGTCCCTCAGCAAGCAAGCGCAGCCATCGCCTCTTCCCAGAGGAGTCCTCTAAAAGGGTCTTTATTCCCCCCCCCCCTCCTTTCCTCTTTCTGCTGGTTTTTTTTTTTAAGGTTGGGGGGAATCTCTCGCCTATTCTGTTTCCATCCCTCTCCAACATCCGAGGCATCTCCAACTTGCCCTTTTTGGGTCTGCATTGCACTTTGGGGAAATTTTCCTCTTCTTCTTTTTTCTTCTTTTTTCCCCTCCTTGGAGAAGGAGGAGGAGGAGAGTGGATCCGGTTTTTCTATTTGTAGCTAAAGAATGGACTAAATTAAGAGGGGCAAAAGGGAGGGGGAGGGAGGAGGGAGGAGGGAGCAAGAGGAGAAAGGAGGAGGGTGAAGCGGAGAGCAGAGAGAGAGAGAGAGAGAGAGAGAGCCCGGGAGCAACAGAAGCAGCAGCAAGAAAAAGAAGAGAGCGGACAAGCAGCAGCAAGAAGCCGGCCAGGGAGACCCGGCAGCCCGCGGAGTTCCGCCGGCTTCCCCGCTCCCTGGATGCCGCCGGCCCCTCGGACTCCCATCCACTTCCCCGCTTTGGACGGTCCGTGAGAGGGCGGCGAGAGACCCCCGGGCGCTTGGGGGCGTCGCGGGAGGGGAAGGAGCCGCTCGCTCGGTTTTGGATTAAATCGGCCTCCCGAGAGACGAGCGGCGGCAGCAGCAGCAGCGGGGGAAAGAGGAGCAGAGGTGGCCGTGGCGGCAGCAGCAGCAGCAAGAGGAAGGAAGAAGGCGAAAGGGAGAGGAAGGGAGCCCTGCCAAGAAGCAGCGCCCGGCAAGGAGGGCTTGGCTGGCGGCGGGGGCAGCGGCGGCGCTGCTGCTGCTGCGAGGGGAGCCGACGGGGAGCCAGCATGACCAGGTAATTCTCCCCGCTGCTGCTGCTCCTGACCCATTTCTTTCTTCCAGCCCCTGCTCTGGAAATCTGGTGTGGTGTGTGTGTGTTTGCGCGCTCGTGCGCGCGCGCGCATGATGTGTGCATGAGAGACAGCCATGTGCATTTCTCAGCTACTCTTCTTCTCCCCCCCTCCAGTAGCCCCGGGGTCTAATCTCCAGACAGGAGAGCTGACAATAAGGGGAATCTGAAGGCGGTGGGGTGGGAAGAAGGCTGGGCTGGTGCGTGCCAGGATTGGTGTCCTGGGGAAAAGAGAGAGGTCCGTCCGTTTGCTTGGGAGGGAGAGATGGAGGCGTGCGGTGCTGCCTGCCGACGGAAGGCTTGTTGTTGTTGTTGTTGATGATGATGGCCGAGTTAGCTCGTTTGTCCTGAGTGGTGCTTATCGCAGTGGGAAGATAAGAACGGAAATCAAAGGCGAGAGGAGATGCCGTCCGAAGTGCGCTGAGATTGGGGAACCGCCTGCGCGCGTGTGACGGGGAGGGGGGTAGGTTGGGAACAACCCCTGGGATGCCCAGATAACACCCCCTCTTTCTTCTTCCTAGGGTTCCTAAGTAAACGCATATGCTAAAACAGGAATTATGTAATAATAATAACAACAATAATAACAATATCCTTAAAGCCGCCAAGACAAGGACTTTTGACAGAGGCATGGCAAGGTTTACAAGGGCACTCCCATGTTTTCTTTGAGGGAAACTTATTTTCCACAATACTTCCATCCAGCCTTCTGAGTTGCTCCCTAATGCTTGTGAAGGTTTTTTATTTTTGTTTTGCCCTCTTCCCCAAGCCGCCGTCAATGACTAGCTGCCCCACAAGTCATAACCTTTATACTTAACCTTTCCCCCAATCGCCTCTTCCGCTAGTGTTAGTTCTGTTTCTCCACAGGTTATTTGGGAAGAGGGCAGTGTCGCCAGCATTCGTCCCTTCAGGGTTTTGCATATTTTATAATCCACTGGGAAGTGCATTTCTCATCAAGTTTCTTTGTACCTGCCTAAAAATTATTTTCCTGGTGTGGTTCATGTAAAGTGTTCACCCCAGCAGAGTGCAGCACCAAGATTTTATGTTCCTTCAGAATCTATGAGGCTCAGATGAGTCGTTGCATTGAGTTTTCATGGTGTGTTTTGAGCTGGTTCCTGTGATATTTTTGCTTGGAAAATAGTGTCAAAAGTTCTATTGCGACAGATGATAGTGACTTTTTGTCATTTTCTTTCACCCTCCTGACATGCATACCCACAACATGAAAAAGAGAAAGAGAATTGGGGGGGGGGGCTCCCCTCTTTGGCGGTAGAATTTTATTACAAAAAGTGTTTTTGTTCATTTTGAAATAAGGACTACACACTACAACAGAGTAACATAAACAACCGAAATCAAAGATTTCATCCTCTGAATACAAATCAGTCCCATATATGTCTGCTTTTAAGGGACACTGATGATTTGCTTCATCAAAATGTCCTTAAATTAGTTCTCCTGAGACCTACTGTATGGCTTCAGCATTTTTCAAATGTGAAATTGATAGTCTGGTCAGTGCCTTAAGTTCAGCTGTCAAATTCTGTTCTGTTAAATTGCTATAAACATCAGATGTGTTCCCTACAAGGCATGTTTCAGTACTAGGTTCTGTAGCTCTTGCAAAGAGAAGGGAGACAGATAATTAGATACCTTTTCATATAATACTTGTGGAGGTATGGTAGGATATTTATAGGTATTTTCAATTCAGAATGATACATGCTTTGTGTACATGGTTTAGTGAAACAGACGATCTCTGCTTTTAAGATGGCACTAAGAAATCCATTGTGATTTATATGTGCTTTGGTAGGAATGACACTTAAAAAGGGGAATGCAGGTTTTAGATTTCAAGCAGTTGTGTTTAAAAATACATTTTCATCTGTCTCAACATTTTGCTACTTGGTGAATTACAGTGACATTGGTTAAACATTCTGTTGTGGCTTTTATATAACTCAAATATTCTCAAGCAGCAATAGGACAATGGTTTGTGTGGGGGTAGATACATTTTCTTTTTTTTAAAAAAATTGTGAAGTATTTGACAATAGCTCTGACTTTGTGATTAGAAACACAAGGTACTCTCCAATTTTGTTTAAAAAGACCACCTGCAGTTCCCACACTGTATTGGCAATGGCACTAGAACTTCGCAAGCAAAAAAGTAGGGATCACCCCATTGTCTGCTGCTGTGAGTGGTAAGCCACTAGGGGCCTGTATAAACTGCTCTTACGCAGCAAATACCATTGTACGGAACACTCTCCTCTTTTTCTTTTCTTTTTTGCTAGAAGGACATTTTTGTGTCGATTTCATAAAGACTTACCCATGATTTATTACCAAAGGGTTAGGCTAATGTTGTTGGAATGAGTGATAATTTTTGTGCTGTTTCCCACTGGCAAGTCTTATAAGGAGCTTTGATGCTTCCCTTTCTACCTTAATGATTGAGGGACGTTGCTGTCTGAAAGGTGGTCATCGTGAGCTTTTTGACGTCTGGATTCATTTCATCTTCAGTTCCAAATTTAACACTATTAGCCGATATAAGAAGGACCCGGGTTTGGGGTGGGAGAGTTAGCAGTGCGAGGGGTAGCTCTAAGATCCTATATCAGGTTTAGAAATGCCACTGCTCACCTAATACTAAAATAAGAAAGGGGGGGGGAGGAAAGATGGTGATTACTCTGAAAATGTTGTGGGTGCAGGTTGATGGTGTAATTAGACTACAGTAGTGATTGCCAGAATCCTAAAGTTGTGCTTGAAATCTAGTCAGCGCTTATAGGATATGGGCTGAAGATGTGCCACTCATTGTTCTCAGAGGTTTGAAATCGACCAACCATGGCATTCCTGATAGACATTAGGCTGTAAGGTCAAGTATTCCTTGGTTGATTTTCACTTTTTCAAATTGACAAGGCAGACAATTTGTGCCGAGGAACAGCTGAAACATTTGCATATTGAATTCCTTTCAAACTGAACATGATTTATCAAGCTAAGAGGCAATTCTGTTTTTGAAAGGATTTACCAAAGCTAAATCAGAAGATTTTAGGATGGCGTGAGGAAAGCACAAGTCTTGTGCTGTGTTTGTGTGTGTATAATTTTAGTATAAAATTAGGTGTGCTAATAAGTGAGCTATTGTATGGGAGATCAGTTTCTTGGGAACCTGGTTTTAACAAATTTTGAGTGCATTTACAGTGGATAGTAATATATTTGCCATAGAATTACTTTGAGGAGTAATTCTGTCTAGACATGCATAATAGGTGGTTCAGTTGTTAGACTTTACTTGTAATTCAACACTTTATACATTTTTACTAATATTTCTTGAGCATTAGGAGACTAGGTTACACTGTATTGTACTGTCTCTGTTGTCTTATTAATTCTTCTGGTGTTAAAATGTAACACACTTTACAACTGGAAGCAAACTCGGTAGTTCACGTAGTTTGGGGAGTGTGTGCCTATTATCTTAAATTATTTGGGATAGGTTTACAAGGAACCTGCTTATGGATATGTAATAGCAAGTGAGAGCCCAAAGGAGAAACAGTTCTTAAAATATTCCGTCATATACTATTAGTGATTTGCCAAGTGGGAGCAAAGGGGGTGGAATTATTTTTCTCTGTGATCTGCTACGTTGAGAGCTCCTGTACAGCACATCTACTGAGGAAATCTGATGATGTAGAAGAAGATTGCTTGAGAGTTCTTTGCCTGTAAATTCCTTTCCAACAAGCCTCACTTGTTGTTTAAGCTGCAGTGCATTCATAGGAGTTCTGTGTCTAGCACAGACTCAGCGGAAGATACATTCATCTGAACCACATTGTCTCCCTGATAATGTCACTCAGCTGTGACTGAACACTGGCATCTCTTATTAGATTATCAATCATGCACATCAGAAATATTTTTTGGTAAATGCACAATGTTGCAAATGCTGTTCAAAGAAAAATCACAAAGCCATATTTGTAGGAAAATAAAGCAATAAAAGATTATTGCTCACTTTTTTTAAAAAAAGCAGCTTTTAATACTTTTATCTTCGTTGTTTGTTAGTTAGTTTGTTTTTTAAAAAATCTTTGTTATGTTTAATGAAAGGCCCACATATAAATTAATCTATGTTATATCCACATTTATCTAATGCAACCTCTCCTCTGAGGCAAGGGGGGATATTTCTCTTCAGTCCTTCTTGGAAACCTCTAAGAAAAGGTTCCACAACTTAATGAGGCAACTTACAAAACTGTCTTTGTAGCTAAATGCCCCATGTTGTATTTCAGGTTTTTAAAAAAGGTATTTGAGACGTTCTCATATCTCTCCTATCATGTCTTGCATGCAACAGCATAAGTATGCATCAACATGTATAATTATGCAAGAAAAGCATGATTTTAAATAAGTACACTCACATGGATATGACACTTGCATGATAAAATTTGAAGCAATTTAATAAAATTAAAATTATTGAGATCCCTTCTTGAGAGATTGCATGTGTTCATGTACTTCTAGAATACAACAGCACTCTAAACGAGCAATACTTTTTAATTAGTTTATTAAAAATGATAATATTCTTGCTTTAAAAGGACAATTCTTTTTTATTTAGGTAAGACCACACACACATTTCCATTGCACTTATGTTAGGCATACCTAGGGTTTTTATACGGAAACTGCTAACGAATATTTAAATGTAGGAATTTTGATGGGTAGAAAATGATGTTGGTTTGCAAACAATGACAATACATGTCCTTTAAACAGCAACCCAGAAAACACTTATCTCACATGGTTAAAGTTGCTGGGTACACAATTCCTCCATAAATAATATATTGAATGTATTGTATGAAATAGAGCAAGAAAATGTGGCAATCCCCAGGTTGTTTTCTTCAATGTTCTTGGAACCATGTTTCAAATTTAGTAAGTGGTGTGTATAATATGATTTTGTAGATGGTCAAACCTACAAGCTTCTCACGCTAGCTGATGCCTGGGTGCCATGACAATAAGATTTCCGAGATAAGCAAAGAACTGGTTTCCAGGCTTGTGCGAGGCTTTTCATATTTCTTTTGCATATTGATTATTGTCTGGGCTCTGCTTATTTCTTACAATTTAGCTCGCATCTGTTATTGCTTTTTGAATGAGCTACATGAATACTCGCCTTTCTTAACCTGGAGATGTTGTCAGTGGATTTGGAAGGGGGGGAAACTGGAGAAATTGCAGAGAAATCAGCAGGATTTAAAGGCATTTCACAGGGCACGTTGTAACCCTGTTGCTCTGATTAAGTCCAGTTTCAAAGGGCAGTTTCGTGTTTTTGGCTTGGAATGTTCGCTTTAACAATTTCAGAAGATAAATATTAACTGTAAAAAGAAAACCACACAATTTTGTTTTAAAGGCAGTAGTTAAAATGGAAGTTTATTGGTTTCATTTATTTTTTAAAAAATTGTTCGAATGGCAGAATGTATCTTTGAAAGCTGCTTAACTGTTGTCCACTGCAGCTGTCCTTCCCTGAAAGATTAGGTTTCAGGAGCAGTGATGGATGTTGAATGCCTGTAGCCAGTTGTGGGGTTTGCTCTAAGGTCAACGGTACTGATGGAAGATAGGAATTTACAGCCTTCTGTCTCAATGCCAGCTCAACCAGTAGCATTTCTCAGAGGGGAAAAAATTAGACTAGACACATGCAATGCTGAGCTAATATTCCAGTCAACTTCAGAAATCCATTCACTTTGTGAGCAAAAAGAGAGTGTAGAGTTGTGGATATTAGAAGCACAGCTATTACCTGAATTTCTTTTCCCCTTCCATATAAGCTGAGTGAACGTCATTAAGCTTCATAGAGATTTAATGGGCGTTATTTTAATCATAGTTCTGAGTTTCAGATTTTTTTGATTCCTCTAAAATTGTATGTTTCTGGACTGTTGGTGCTTTTAATCCTGCAGTTAAAGAAAATCACTTTGCAAAACAGCGTTATTGCAATCTCCTGAAAAGGAGCCCTTCAAAAACTCACCATGACTAAATACGGAGTGATTTGTAGTAGATATTTAGACCAGATATATATATTAGTTTCCTTTTCTTGAAATGTCAGTGTAAATGTAGAAAAGACCCTACGGCTATTAAAAGCATCTTCTTTTTTGTAGAAATTGGAGCTGAAAGAATATTTCTTTTAGCAAATTGTGGGAATTATTAAATGCAAACACCTCTGTATTAAGAAGTATCAGTATCAGGAGCAGTTGTTTCTTCGTATCCCGTAATGTAAGAGATTGGAAGCATTCTCATAAAGGCAACATCATCAGGGGCCTGGTGTATCAAGGATATGAAATGATTCCAAGCAGTTCTGAGTTCAACTACATAAGAGCTTGCCAAAGAGATATTTAAAAAAAAAAAAAAAAGATATCCATTGTACACTCCTGTAGGACCTTTGTTGGCAGTGCTTGGGCATCCAAGAAGTGCTGGCCCTTATACAAATATTCTTTGGTAGGTCTCCTATATCAGCTCTTCTGCAAGTTGGCTTACTTGCTGGTGATGTGGGGCCCACCACCATGATATTTGTGGAGCAGTTGCAAGTCTTATGACATTCTAATTAACCACTATATACCTCTGATGTAGACCAATCTGGCATATTGTGGCTCCTTCAAACTGGCATTTGTATTCCACCATTTTAATTTCCCACAAAGCCCCAGTAATTTGCAAGATGGCTCCAACCACTCAAGGTCAGTGTCAGAAGTGGACTGTCGTATGGTCCTGGAAGCTATATAAGGATGCTGGGCACCGACACCATCCCTCCATCCATGTTTGCTGTCATTGCAACAACATCTCCAAAAACCGCACCATTCTTTCCTCCATGTGGATTAATGAAAAATAGTCCATACACTCAGACGTGACTTCAGAGAGGTCTGAATCTGTTCCTTGCTGCAGTCGACCCGAAATGTTAAGATTCAAATTTGTTTCCATCGTCTCCTTAGCTATATCTTGAGTCTGTTTCTTGCAGAATGGCAAATAATGTTGGGAACTGGATTTTGTGAGTGTAAATAGGTCTATATTGATGCAGTTATCTGTATAGCACTGTCAATGTACACGACACTTTACTGCACAAGAAAAGTTCCTTATATCACTTAAGAGTCAGAACAATATATACTTACACATTTGCTTAGTTGACATAACCACCCTAGGCATCAGAGAGAACACTGTGAGAATAGTATGCTAGATGGGGCCTTTGGTTTTGTGAAGGAGCATTCTTATGTTCTTAACCTTTTTGATATGTCAGCCAGTTGCCAAATTATCTTTTTTTCTGGACTGTGACATCAAGGATCTAGAAGTATCTGCTTTTCTATTCTACCCCACATTTCCTCCTATTATTCCTGCCATAGTTGTAGCCTCATGATAATTAGAAACATATTGGAAGTTAGTCCGTGGAGGTGTAATTATTCCTTGTGCATTTTAACCAACTTTACCTTTTGGGGTCATTTTTGCATGTGCTGTAATAGTTATCAGGGCGGTTCACAATGACCCAAATGACCAAACAGCTCTTAATGAGTTCACCTAATTCCCTCAAAATGGCCTGGTTTGTAATTTGGGCTCCTTGTATGCTGAGTACAGAAGTCAGTTTAAGTTGATTTTGATCCAGATTTCCACTAGTGATTTTGATATATTTGCTTCATAGGTTTAAGGTAAAATAGGGGACAGGCACATTTTGAAAATATTTTCTCTCTTTCAGTAAGCGTCCCCTTGATGATTTGGGTGTGTGCTAAAGGAGGCAATGTGTGTGTGCACTAGGAGTGTGCCCCATACCTCACATTTATCCCAGACTTTGCATTAGGGTTGTGAGAACACTCCACAGTGAGTCTGGTTGCTGCCCCAATCTGCTGCCACTATAGCCCTTGCCTTGAAATGGTTTTCATCTAGACTTCTGGATAGATTTTCCTTCCATGAATCAAAGTTTTAAAAATGTTATACTGGAAACATGATGAGCTGATTTTTTTACTTTCCTTAAATGGACACAATTGGTAGAGCCTTCTGGACGTACTGCACATGGAGGAAGGGGTTAATTTCTTTCATGGATACAATTCACCCCATGTATGAGATAAGCGAACAGGTGCATGGTCTTCCAAGCCAGTTGCTATTTGAATGGCCCAGTGCTGTCTATATAAGTGATGAAGGCATGTCAGCTCGTTAGTTGGTCAGTAAGTCTGTCCATGAGTTGGAGTGTGTGTAATGTCTTGAATTGCTGGGGCAGCAGTACTTTCTACTTGTATATATCTGTATCTATACCTGCAAAACCTACAAGCTGTATGTCTATATTAGTGTCTGGAACTGTATTACCGAAGCCTTATCTTCTGTAGCAGCAAACCATTTTGGGCATTAAGCTGCCTCTGTGTTGTGACTGGAACTGGGGGCAACTTCTGCTACATGGGTATCTCGCCTTAGAACCAAGTTTATGAGTGTAAATCTTTAGACCATTTCTCAAATGAACTACATCTATAGATCGTTTCAACTTTCAACGCACACATTATACATAGCTATGTTGGCCTATTTGAAAACATCCCCAAACCACAGATTGTTCATACTTTTATTAGTGTTTTTTAATAAGTGGGCTTTATTATCTACCCCCACTCTGCTGCTGTCTTAGATGTGATATACTTTCTTCCTTTATTTATCCCATACTGTTTTTTATTTAATCTTATCAGGAATGTCAAGTTTGCTCTTTCTTTCTTTCCTAATTTTCCTGGAGGCCATTTGCCAGGTGTCAGAGATGTTCACTGTGATCTCCCTAGCACCTTTAATTGAAAGGACAAGGCTGCTGAATCTCTGAACAAAGGTTTCCCTTGTCTTCAAAATGTTAATTAATGATTGACATAAAAGGTTGCAACAGGAACCAGCCATTTTAGATATATAGCAGTGTCTTCTGGTTTCTCCATCATTTTAGTGGTAGCCTTAAGTGGAGTCTAATCTGTTGTCAGCAAGAGGGGAAAGACATGGGCACTAAGAGTTCAGTCTTTGATGCTCTTTGAGCAAAGGGGAAAAGAGGATTGAATAGTTTGGAAGTTGTAAGGGTAAACGTGTAGAAGATGATTCAGAGCTGGTGGAGCTCTACGTGCTACAATAGCTTCGGGAAATACTGGTATTGAAATGGCGCTTGGTGCAGCAAATATGTAATGTGATGTCATACTGTTACGTAGAAGCATCTCTAAACATCTGTCTATACACATCTGGGAAACTTGATTGGGCCATAGTTCCAGGAAGTGTGCACACGTGTTTTCAACGATACATGCATACATGTGAATGACACCTATACATTACATATTTGCTGCAGGAAACATTGATGTTTCCAATGCTGATTGTAATGTGTACAGCTGCTTTAGGTTCTTGAAAGATTCATATTGCCCTTGAAATTTCACCTTTATGAATTCTTGACTTACCTGATTCAGGTTTCACAGTGTGTTAGGAGGGTTGACCATATTTGCTTGATATATAATCGTTACAACATTATAGCAGTGTGATCCTTCCAACTTTAAAACACAATCTTTACAACGCTATAAGATGGGTCACTATTGTCCCATACTTTGTTTTTGTTTTTTATTATAATTATTTAATATTTGTCTCTCCTGCCCAAGAACTTCTAGAGTGGCTTATAGTTATTCAGACAAGAAAGGGCTAACATGCATTGGATTGTGGTGTTGACCACTGACACTACACCATCTAGCAATATGGTGCATGATTGGACCAGGGTTGGAGAACCATTTTTAGTCTGGGAGATTTTCTGAGAGCTGTCATTACAACATCTCCAAGAACTGCATTGGTGAAAGGGCCAGAGGCAATACGTTCACATTTTTTTTACCTCTGTATGTTATGCTAGTTTACACACACACACACACACACACACACACACACACCTATCCTCCATCCAGGCAAGAAAGAGACATTATCAGAGTTCAATGACATATTCCATTCATGGAAAAACACTCAAGGAGAGAGTGAAACAAGACCGACGAGGGGTTCCTAATGCATGCTTTAGACCAGGGATGTCCAACTGGTCGCTTGCAATCGACTGGTTGATCCCCAGGAGGTTTTGATAGGTCACGGTCGCTCACGGGCTCCTTTTCCTTTGCAGTTGCAAAAGAGCATCCAGCCTCGCCCCATCCTCCATTCATGCATGATCGCTAGAATGGAAGACACAGTTTTCATTGCTAGGCTGAATGTTTCCTTAGCAATCTTTCAGTGAGCTACTTTCCCCCCTTCCCCTGTGATAAGGTGCAACAACTTTGACCTGAAACCCCCCCCCCCAAAAAAAAGGGGTAGATCACTGCCAGTTTTTAATTCCACATCGCAGTCTCTTGGGAATTGGATGTCCCCAAAATTCTATTGCTACAACCTTTATTGGTTACATTTTAATGCAAAGAAATGAAAGATGGGGAACCTTAGGCTCAGGGTCCAAATGTGGCTTTATCTTGCCCTCAGGACTCCTCCCCAGGCCCCACCCGCTCACACATCCTCTTCCCATCTTCTTCCCACCCTTCTCCATGAATGTTTCTGCCTGGCTGGAATATAGAGAGGCTTTTCTAAACAAACAAACAAACAAACAAACAAACAAACAAACAAACAAACAAGTTATTATAACTTATCGTATACATAAGGTTTAAACCTCAGGATTCAAAATTTAAGAAGGAATTCCTTTGGTATATGACAAAGCAGAATATAGTAGCTACTTACGGACAGACCATGTGTGTTCTGTTCTTTTCTATAACACCCATGAACAACTGAAGCTGAACTTCCCTTTCTCATGACATAAATATAATTTGGAGTATGAAGTTCTCTCCCACTTTTGCTAAACCACTTTCAGTATTTCTTACAGAACATCTTTTTTTAAAAAAAATATATCTTTTAATGCCTTGTTCTTTGAAACGGTGATTCTTGGGTAACCGTTGCTATGTCACATAAACACTAGGCAAAAATGGCATTTTGGTGTTTCTTTAAAGCACATTTGAATCTGGGTGCACTCATACTATTTCTGGGTATTCTGTGTTATCTCCTGGCACATTTTGGAAGAGGCTGCCAAAACATGCATTTCTACAGATAATATAAATTTAATCGGAATAAAAAAAAGCATTTTCACAGACACTGGTATATAGTTAGCATAGATCATGATTGTTTTATCACATCATTCAACTAGTATCCCGGCAGAACTTAACAAAAAGCCCCTTTATGTCTGCCATTATTTGTCTTTGGGTATATTTGCAGACTACAGAAGTGCCTCATTGGAAATATTTATCTGGAAAGAACATGAAATATTTGTTGCACTGAAAATATATTCAGAATTTTAAATACATTATTATGACCCTGTAGATCCCAGTGAATTAAACAAACAATGAGCTGGATTTACCTTTTGCATTTGCCAATTAGGTGGGTGTGCAATATCATCATGGACTAAAATGCTACAGTAACCTTGTATGTTCTTTCGTACGTGTGGTTATACATAAGTGTCCCGTAAAGAGTTTTGCAATGCAGTTAGCTTTTCTTCTGTTTAGTTTGCTTCTTTGGCTGGATTTTAAATGTAAGCTACGAATGTCTGCCTCCCAACAGCATGTATTGGTTTACTACAAGACTAAAAAGCTGAGGAGTTGCCTCTTTTCCCTCTGAAGTTGCCTTGAATTAATTGCTTTATCAAATAATTCATCAAGCGTCCTAACAGAGTTAAGTAAAATGCCTTTTATACTTGCTTCTCTAAATATGAGAGACGAGAGGGACACTCCCATCACCTCTGCTGAGAGACCAGCTCCCTTTCTTCATCCCAGCTGGTCATTAAAAAAAAAACCCTCTGTAGCTCTAAGAACCAATGCCTGAGTTTGCTCTTTTCTTCCTTCCTCCCCATCATTTTTCTTTTGTATTGCCCCTCTTAAATTGTGAGCCTGAGGGTGTGAGCTGCCTTGTTTTTTCATTTATCCGTAAGCTGCTCTGGGAGCGTTTTTGGCTTACAAGCAGGTTAAAAATGCTTTAAATAAATAAAATGGACTTTAATCCATTTTATGTGGCAGGCCTATTGATGTTTCCTCAGAAGCAAGTTCCACTGAGTTCAGTGGGTCATACTTCCAAATAAGTGGGTGCAGGATGCTTAATTTCTTATAATTTGTCCTAGAATTGTGACATATGTGCTGCACTGCACGCCATCCTTACAAATTGGCCTCAAAATAGTTCACAAAAAGGTTTTTATTAGGCTGCTTCCCTGCCTACATAACTTTGTTACTTACTTGTGGAACATTGATAAGCCTGAAAAATGTGGGAGAACTTTCTAGAACTTTCTAGAAGCTCTTCCACCTGGTTGCCAGGAGATGGATTAGTTTCCCTTCGTCATAGGGGAGCAATGAATTGTGGGTGACTAGGTGGGTGCCTAAGCCTTTAATGGAAAAGAAGGAATTACTACGGGGAATTCTGTCTTCTACACATTTTTTAAAGGTGCTCTTCAAGGTACAGAAGCCCTGTTCTCTTTTTCTGCTGATCAACTTGAGTGAGTTGGTATTTACAAGCTGCAAAGTTCTTGCTGAATGATTAAAATGTGTGACTTTAAAATGAGTGACATGTGTTTCGAATCAGCAGGACCTATTGTGGCCAATTTTGACAGAATAAAAGCATTGTTGTTTCACATATTTGTAGGAAGCATGGTTTAATGGTTGTAGTGCTGGTTTGAAGATGAGCTCCTATTCTTCAGGCACCACTTATTAATCGTTGTGACTGGGAAAGTTTCTGCTTTTCCACATCAAGCCACCTCACAAGAAAACCCTTAACATCGGCACGGAACCCAATAATGTTCCAGATCATGTTGCGCCATCTACTAGGCCATATGCTCTTGTGAACTTATCCCAGACAGGCTGAGATCATGTGATCTTTTATAGGCTCTGCAATCCCTTATAGCTGTGCATGACATGATGGGTAAGCTGCAAGTCACAGACTCTTTTCAATCGATAAACTTATAGGGAATCCCAAGGTTCTTCGAGTATGCTTCGAAAACCCCTGGTTCAAGTTGTTCCAGGTGAACTCTAGCAGCACAATCTGGGTTCAATTTGGAGTTTTAATTTTCATCATCTGAAAAATAAAGGTTACAGCACATTTCTGACAATACACTTCTGTGTATACATTAAGAGTATAAAACCCCAGGATTAGATATTATGATGGCAGTGAGAGGCTGATGCATTTGTAACCTATTTTCATCAAGAAAGCACTCTTATTCTAGTTGTTCTCTTGACTTTACCAGGACTGCTTTGAAAATAACTGTCTTTGTGGGATATATTCCTGAAAGTATGGGATCAGATTTTTTTTTAAAGTTCTCAGTAGCGTAATTATAACCAGCTCACAGTTGCTATTTCCATAAAAAATGTTTGATTATATTGATTTTTTCCCACACCTGTCACTGTTCCGAACTCATTTCTGTGCATGTCGTTGATGAACATGAAACGTGTAATGATTAGAAATTAAAACTGTGCGTTTTTATAAAAGAAAAACCCAACAACCTGAAACTAAGCAAATTCTGCTTGCATATATAACCATCAAGATCTAGAAACTGCATCATTTACCTAATGATAAATTGGTAAATGATTATTTTATGTCCATTTAAATAGGTACCAGTCCTGCTTTCCTGCTAGACTGGTAGGCCAAGGAGATGGAGCACAAGTCGAAAGCCACTTTTCTTTATGTATATCCATGGCCAACACTTCTACTTTTTTCCACTGAATATTTCAGTTCTGCCTCAAGTTTGACAAAACTACCTAATAGTTTTGCATATGTGGAAATACATTCAAGTGTATTTTTAAGTTGGCACCACATGGAGGGTTTGTCCCATCTGCCCATCTACACCCTGTCTTTTAATAAAAGTTTGACTTTTAAAAATGCAATTCGACGTTGCTTGCTATTTCACACTTGCTTTTGCATATGAAATCTTTTGCACTTACTTTTGCTTCCCATATATCTAGCTCTCTTTGTCTTGTATTATGTTTACCTAAATACTATGCCTGTGTGTGTGTGTGTGTGTGGTGTATCTGGATAACTGGGAAGGTAAATGATAAAAAATTGTGTTTTTTTCTAGAGCAGTGATAGGGAAACATTGGCTCTGCAGATGTTGGACTATAACTTCTAATGTTCCTCATCATTGGCCATTCTAGCTGGCACTGATTGGAGTTTGACAGCATCTAAAAAGTCACAGGTTCCTTATCCCTCTTTCAGAATGTTACAGTTGTCTTCCTAATACTTGGAATTTATTGTTTTAGTCTTTCATGTAACTCCTTATTCATGTTACTGACAATTTCCTTTATTACTTGCATGAAGGACATCATAGTGCCAGTTTCCACTAGCCTTGTGTTTGACATCTTTTTGTTGTTCTGTTTTTATGACTACAAAAATACACTTCTCCCAGCAGTCAGAGTTTTGGCAGAGACTGGAATGATTTCTCAAGGCACTTCTCTCTCTTTAGGTAAATTAAGGCAGTCAATGAGCTCTGGGAATTGCATGATCAATGTGTATACTTTTACACAACGTTTCCCATTGTTGAGTACTCAAATAAATTTAGAGACTATACTTGAAGGCACAAGTAAGATCAAAATAAATATTTAACTCTTGTCTGTATTCAATGTACATTATAGGTCTCAGAAGTCTTAAGAATGCTTTTCATTATTGCCTTTTATCTGTCATGCAGTTTGAATTGTTTTACTGGACACCAAGTAAATTAGGAAATAGATACAAGTAAATTACAAGTTGCATTTATTTCCACCTGTCAAAATAATTCACGAAAGGAAAAATAGAATGTGGCTTTGGAAAAACATTGCCATCTAGAGAACAGTTTTTGCCAAATTAGTGTATGTAAATCATTTTATCAGGATAACATACCTTAAAAGGTTGAAAGGTATGCAATTATAGCTGACTGGAAAATTATGAAATGAATGCCTGGTTGAATTCATAATTTTAAATTGAATATTCCATATTGAGGAGGCCTTAACTAATACTGTCCTCTTGACTAGCTGTTGCATTTTCCTTACATTTGAATCAGATGCCAGAACAGAAGAACAAATCATATTTCAAAGTAGAGAATTGTAATGGCAGGCTTTTGAATGATTTCCCCAGCTAAAATTCACCTCTAAGCACTTTCCTTTGAAATTTGTAGTTCTCTTTCGTCTTTTGCATCATGTGAGCATTACTCAGATCTCAAAATGCTCCCTGAATAGAATGTCCAAACTACTCTTTAAAATACATTTTAAGTTTTTAAAAAAAACAGTTTGGGAATTTTCTGTTAACAAAAATGAAATGTTGCTGGTGCATACCAGCAAACTTAGTCACCTCACAGCTCACCCCTAACTATAGATCATTTATGAACAAGTTTAAAAGTACAGGTCCCATACCAGTCGGGGGGAGGGGAACGACACTCCATTTCTATATCCTTCCACCGAGAGAACAGTTCATTTATTCCTACTTCCTGCTTCTTGTTATATGCAGGTACTGCTATAAGAACCTAATTCGTTCCTGAATATTTGTTTGTAATGCAAGCATTCATATAGCCATCTGAACATTTCCTTTGGGGGCTTTTTATAGGGGAAATTCCAATGCATTTGATACCCAGAACAGGTTCACCATGAAATGATTTTTAAAAACCTAGAAAGCATAGATAACTTCATTGTAGGACTTTGAAGGATGGTAGACTGGAAGATAAACATTCACCTGTCTCTCTCCCCCCCCCCCCATGTTGATTTCACTTGTTCCGAAGCTCAGTCCCAGAACACAAATGGTCCCCTTAAAGAAGAATAGCCAGATTGACTTCCTCTTCCTCCTCACCCCCTTCCTCCTTCATTTCTGCCAAGATGATTCAAAGCACTTAGGAATTATTATTGACCCAGCCTGAACACAGCTCCTTCCCCAATTATGGAAAGAGAGAGTGGGACAGGCACTTCCCTTGATCTGGACACTATGCTTCCTTTGATGCAGCCAAAAATAGAAGTCACTTTTTTTGCTGCTGCATCACACCATTGACTCATGTTAAGTTTGTGGTCCACTAAGACCCCCTAGATCCTTTTCACATTCACTACTAAAAAGCCAGGTGTCCCCCATCTTACATTTGTGCGGCTGGTTCTCCCTGTCTAAGTGCAGAACCTTACATTTGTCCCTGTTGAAATTCATTTCATTAGCTTGTGCCCAGTTCTCCAATCTGTTATGGTCATTTTGAATCCTGATTCCATCTTTTGTGGCATTAGCTGCCTGTCCCAGTATAGTGTCATCTACAGATTTGATGAGCACCCTCTCAATTCCTTCGTCCAAGTTGTTTATAATGATGTTGAACAACTTCTTGGTAGTGGTGCCCACCCTATGAAACGCCCTCCTATCAGATGTCAAGGAAATAAACAACTATCTGACTTTTAGAAGACATCTGAAGGCAGCCCTGTGTAGGGAAGTTTTTAATGTTTGATGTTTTATTGTGTTTTTAAAATTCTGTTGGGAGCAGCCCAGAGTGACTGGGGAAACCCAGCCAGAGGGGTGGGGTATAAATAAATTATTATTATTATTATTATTATTATTATTATTATTATTATTATTATTACATCTAAAATGTTTTAAATATGGCTATATGCTACCATTAATCAGGACAAGAAATGTTGTAAGCCAGGCTTGCCAATCTCTGTTCAGATACATCATTTTCAAACATTGTAATATTCAATTAGAATTGATGTTTTCAGAAAGAAGGAAGAATCGTGAATGTCTAAATCCAAAATGTTGTAGAGTGATTTAGCCTAATGTTTAAGAGTGTGAGTTGGGAAGTTGCCAGTTGAAATCTCATCACAACCATGAACTAGTGGCCTCAGGCAAGCTGCTTTCTGAGCCTTGCACCCCTCCGATATATCTCTAGGGGATAATAATACTGGGCTGTCTCATAGGGTTATTATAAGGATTACTGAAATAATGTATGTGGAGTACTTGAACATTTGTAATGTTTTACATAAATACTAAGCATTATTGTTCAGAACATCACATAACTAAAGGGAATAAAATATATATTAGATAATAATACAAATACAAACAAAGAATAAAAGATAGATTTCCATAATTCAGTAGTGTTCAGAGTGCTGTTAATGATTCATTCCTTTTAGTAAGTACCAAGTTAAAACATTATGAACAGAGAGTAAAATTGATGTGAATTGAAATGTAGGTCTTAGGAGTTACCCATCTCTTTCTTATGAGAGTATATTGAGCATATTTAGTTACTTGGTAGAAAATTCAAGCTGTAGTCTTAGTTTAGTTACATATGTTAAGTTTTTAACTAAGTTTGTAACTATTCAGTACATGAACTGTTTCAAGTCTCTCTCTTTCACAATGGAGAAAACCCCCTTTGCTTTTAATTATTATTTTTTAAAACCTGTTTAATTATTCATTGTCCAGAGAACTCAGATTATGCCATGATAAATAAATATGGGATATGGGATAAATATTTTCCATTTTGGAATAAATATTTTCCATTTTGATAGTAAAGATGATTTCTTTTTTGGTTTAAAATAATAAATAATATTTAAACAATTGACCCAGCACTCCACCATCAAAATTAGAATAATGGAAAAAGTTTTCTGATTAGTAGATTCTGCCTAGCATTCTGTTAAAGACGTTGTAAAACTACTTATGGTTGTTAAAACATGTATACTGGCAAATGATGGTGGTGGAGGAGGAGACAGTTTGCCCACTGATATTTGAATTGTATGGGAGAATATAGAGCATAACAGATTTGTCCAAATTAGTGAACTATAGCAGATTGATTAATGGGCAAAATGCTAATAAGTTTACTGAAAGAGATATTGATCATACGTTTTCTTCTCTTAATATAGTTTTCTCTTCCTTGTTACCTTTTTGTATCTCATCCAAATAAGAGTGTCCCAAACTTGGGTCTTCAGCTGTTTTTGCACTACAGCACCCATCATCCCTGACTAGAAGAAGAAGAAGAGTTTGGATTTGATATCCCGCCTTTCACTCCCTTTAAGGAGTCTCAAAGCTGCTCACATTCTCCTTTCCCTTCCTCCCCCACAACAAGCACTCTGTGAGGTGAGTGGGGCTGAGAGACTTCAGAGAAGTGTGACTGGCCCAAGGTCACCCAGCAGCTGCATGTGGAGGAGCAGGGAATTGAACCCAGTTCACCAGATTACGAGTCCACCGCTCTTAACCACTACACCACACTGGCTCCCTACTGTAGCACCGGTCCTGCTAGCTAAGGATATTGAGAGTTGTAGTCCAACAACAGCTAGAGACCCAAGTTTGGGAAACTCTGATCTAAAATGTTGATTTTGGAACTGTCTATAATTGGTTTAAAGCATAATAGAAACTTTTAAAAATAAACTTTAAGACATTTTCAACCCCTCTGATGACTGTTAAAGCTTTGAACCCAGTACGTTTCTCAGCTAAGATTTGGGATGTGTTAAAGAGAATTTCTTTTTTTTAAAAAAAAAGAAAAAAAGAGAAGAAGACGCCAGAAACATTGCATACAACAATGTTAAAATTATTTATATATTTTATCAAAAAATTACTATCATTATTTGACTCTATAGGACCTAGGATAGAAAGCTTAAGGAAGAGTTATTTTGACAAGATAACTTCTAGCACTGTGGTCTGATGAGGCTGTCACAAAAGCTCAGAGTCATACAGCATCACGATGGCTTCAGCAAAGCATGGAGGAGCCTCAGTTCCATGAAAAGCAGCTCTCATTTAAAACATTTAGGTCCCATTTAAAACAAGAGCAAAATGAATGAAAAAAAGTTTTAAAAATAGCAATAAAGTGTTTGAAATTTTAAAAAAATGCTTATTTAGCTCCCTGTGGTATGTTCTCAAGGTATATTTGCATTTAGACAAAGATATCCTGATTGCAGCCAGTTACAGAGAGTTGGCAAAAAGGCTTCTGTTATTGCAGAGTGACAAAGGATGGCTTCTAAAGACGTAAATCTTTCTCCAAACTTTCGCAATTAATCACTGAAGACTACAAATTGTTTGCAGTTCATTGTAGCGTATGTTTTTTTTGGACTCCATGTATCAGACACGCCAAACCCCTTCATGCTGAGTGTCCCCATGGATCCAAAGGGGCTTTATATTTTGGTTTTGTTTTGGTTCTTTTGAGAAACTGAAGTCTGTTCCCATCTGACCAGGTTGAGAGGTGCTGCTTTCATGGCAGCAATTTGTGCGAGCTCTGTGGGTTTAAAGACGGGGGCCACCACACACGTGAATTGCTTCCAATTCAGAATTATAAAGCAGTGAAGCAAGTGATGAGGCAGATTGCAGAGAAACTGTTTCAACATTTTTAGCACATGTCTGCTTTGACCTAGGCTCCCTTTGGAGTTCTAGCCCTTCTGCACTGTCCTTTTAAGTCAACTCGTGTGAAGGGGGCAGGGAGAGCCACTAATTCCTATACATCGAACTTGTTCCATATGCCAAATGGAATGAGTTTAAAGGTATAGCTAGTAACTGAGAATCAACATAAATAGATAATTTGGTCCATAAATAGGAAATGTTATGTCTGAGTCTGATTGGAATGGGTGGGGAAGAGTTTCAGTTGCATTTTGATCATTGCATTATATCCTTTTACACTTGTGTTATTTAAAAAGATCTGTGATGGCAGAGAAGAAAGATAAATATTCAGATTATTTATATTCATGCTTCACATGCTTTGGAGAGCTTTTCAAAAATTGCCGTATTCCTTGTTGCCTCTTAAAGTAATGCTTGTAATAGAAGCCTGATTGAAATCTGAGCTACGAATCACTGCTCGTTAATACAGATAGTTTGTACCAAAAATACACACAATATTTCCTGGCATTTCAAACTTTTTGGGGAAAGGCTTTCCCAGGGGTGAATTACATCACCCATGAAATCGAGGCTCATAAATCTGGTAAATTCATGTGTTAGCAATATTTTTGCACTGTTGCTGTCCTTCTGTTTTATATATGGATTATTTTCAGCCACATGCTTTAGCAATTCTTGTTTGGGTATTTCCATCATGTCAAATGATAAATCATCATGCCTTTTTTATTTAGTTGTAAAACAAATATATCTTACACGAGTCTTCCAGATATTTATAGTAAAGCGGGCTATAAATTTCATTTGGCTTACAAGCCACATTTTTTATACTGCAGACACAGAAAGACTTTGAACATGTTGACTGAACAACCTTTCAAGATCTGACGGCATTACTATTGCAGTATTATTATTATTATTATTATTATTATTATTATTTTGACTCTCTGCTTTCCCATATGCATAATCATTCTGCACTGTAGAAGGGACTGCTTAGCCAACAGAAGATGATGTTCCAAACCAAGAAGCCATCTCCCATTATTTTTATTATTTTTAAAAACTTGTTAACCAACTTTAAAAGGTTTGTATATACCGGATTTTTCACCCTATAGGACGCACCGGCCCATAGGACGCACCTAGATTTTTTTTTTGGGGGGGGAATAAAGGAAAAAAATTATTCCCCCCCCCACAGGCACAGGGCTGGGGCGGGGGAAGCCCGAGCTTCCCCCAACCCCAGCCCCCAGAACGGGTCCCAGAGCGATGCCGAAGCTGCGCCAGGCTCCGGAGGGTTGCACGGGGCTGCGCCGAGCCCAGGAGCGCAGGCAGCTCTGCGCAACCCTCGGGAGCCCGGCGCGAAGCTCTCCAGGCTTCAGTGAAAGCCAGTATTCGCCCCATAGGATGCACACACATTTTCCCTTCATTTTTGGAGGGGAAAAAGTGCGTCCTATAGGGCGAAAAATACGGTAATTGGAGCAGTCAGTGGATGCAGCTGTTAACCTGCAATGTTGCTCATAGTAGGTTTTCTTTACACTTAAGCATAGTGACTCAACATCTAAATAAATGTGTTAATTCAACAAGGAAAGGTGTAACCACCATTTCTGTTGCTGGTTGTCTTCTAGGCCTGGGTACTCCTTGTAGTCTTCACAATTGTTCTTTTGGGGGCTTAAAAAGGATGTACCGTATTTTTCTGCGTATAAGGCAAGGTTATCTTATTTAAAAATAATGATTAAAATTTGGGGGCGTCTTATACATGGATAGTGGATAAGTGGGACGGGTGATCGGTGGTTGCCTTGGGCATTTTTGCTGTTTATTTTGTTGGCGCAGCAAGGTCCGCTGGCTATTGGTTGCTGTGGGAATAGGGCGGGCGATTGATGCTTGCTTTTTGTGAGCGTGCAAATGGTTGGTTGCTTTGTCAATGTGTGTGCAATCGTCTGTTGCGGCCCTGCAGGTTAGTGATATTTGGCAACCTGAAAATCTTGGCACTCTCCCCGCAAAAAAGCTCCACAACTCTAGGCAATCTCCCCCCTTTTCCCCCCAAAGAGGGGGCATCTTCTACACGGGGGCGTGTTATGCATGAAAAAATACAGAATGTGAATGTGTAGATATGATCTAGCTCAGGCATAGGCAAACTCCGGCCTTCCAGATGTTTGGGACTACAATTCCCATCATCCCTGACCACTGGTCCTGTTAGCTAGGGATGATGGGAATTGTAGTCCCAAACATCTGGAGGGCCAGAGTTTGCCTATGCCTGATCTAGCTAGAGTCACTATACAATTCATCCAGCCAGATTTATAACTGGACGGGTAATTATATGCCCAAGAAGATGCTGAGTATGCAGTTTTGCAGCCCAGTCCAGAAGTTAGGGCTGAGTACTTTTAGCCCTTTGTCAGTGTGCAGTGGTGGCAGCTAAATTCAGTTCTCCCTACTGCTTCATGCCCAACAGTTGTATTGTGTGATTTCTGTGTTGTTGTTTTTTTAAAAAAGTAGGATTATTTGTCTGCAACCGTAGCTGCATGTGCAGTGATTGTTTGAACCCATTATGTCAAGTCTGTGTTTTGTGGTTTTTAATAACTTCATATATCAACGGCTGTACCACTTAATATTCAAAACATAAATTCTATCTCTTCCTTAGTAATGCCTTGAACATTGCTTTGTTAACTTTAATTTTGAAAAGATAACCAAATAATTTTTGTGTGTGTGATCTGGATAGTTGTTTTTGTGCATAATTGAACAAGTTCTCTAATTTTAAAATCTGTATTTTAAATGCCCGGGGGCTAAGTAGTCTTGTAGTTTCATCTCTGAATAAAGGAGGGGTGGAATGTTGCTGTTCTTTGTGAGAAACCTTTTAGAGATGGTCCAGTCTATAAAATAGTTTGGTTTTCAAAATGCGTGATATAATATATATTCGCCAAGCATATGTTAAGTAGGAATGAATTCCAAATTAATGTTTTGCACAGTTTTCCACGTTCGATGTATATAATACAATATTTATGCCTGCTGGTCTTGAAGAACTTGAGTCATTTCAGTTGTGTTGTGTTTTCTTTTATTAAAGAGTATAAGCCACTATCCAGAGTTCCTGCATCTAATCCGGCAGCGTTTTTTCTTGACATAACTTTCTGACATGGGTGTTTGAAAGTGAGGGATAAATGAAACTGCTTGAGCAGATCTATCATCTATGCACCTTTGAAAAATGATGCACTCTTTGGATGACTGGGGTTAATTTAGATTGTATTTCGTCTGGTGTCTGAAAAAGCTAAACTGGGATTGTTAGGATTCTGCTACAGGTGTCAGAGGGATTTTCAAAAGGTGGCTCACACTTCTTGCAGTGTGTCCAGCATAATAGGAATTTCAATCGGAAGTTAAATCAGCCAATGATGAGGCAGTCTTTTCTTCGTAGGCTGGTATTTTGGGTTTCCTGAGGGTTTCCTGCAAAACCTTTGAAGGCATGGGAGTGCCTCTCACAAGGCAATTTATATAATGACATAAATTTGTTACGGCAGATACTGGAAATGAGAATCGTCATTGCAATGAGGATAGAAATATTTTGAGTCATGTTTATTTTCCCTCTACGTCACTTGCAACATTGAGATATAAAATGGGTCCAGTGAGGGAAGTTCCTGATCTGCTGCGTGTGTGTTTTTAAAAGGGAACATAGTGAAATTGCTTTCCAAACTTATAAAAATAATGCAAAACAGATAAATTAACATATTGCTATTAGCAATTATTATCGCTGTTATTGTAATTGCTTACTCCCCCTGCTCAAGATTATTCTACTAAACGTTATGAAAATATATAAATTTGAAGCCGCAACTCTATGCAATTTCAGGCCTATTATTTTAAATGGATCCCTTTCAAGTTAATTTATCCATGGTTTAATTGAGTTAGCTTAGCTCTACATTCTGAATAAACCACAGTGAGTGGGTAACTCTCAGAATGAAGCTGCTCATAACATACATCAGATAGATAAAAGTGCTTAATAGAAACACTCTATTTGCATGGAGCTGCTTGTTTGATAGGTTCTATTTTAAGCTTCCCCACCCGATAAGACATTGCTTTTATTTTCAGTGTTGTCAACCTAGGAAGGCAACCTGTATAGTAAAGAGGAAAAGGGGCTTCTTCACTTCACTTCTGTGGCTCAGGGGAGTGGTCCAGAGAGTGCATTGGTGTACAGAACATTTAACTGTCACAGAAATTAATGGGTAGCTTTTTATTAAAGTTATGTGTTATCCTCATAACTACAGGGTGTATGTGATTGTGTCCCATACCTGCAGTTGTATAGCTGCCCTAAAACATGGGTTCTCTGAGTAGCTCACAAAGCAAGAAGAACAAAATCATTAAAATACAGTGCAAAAGAATCTTGTGGTGGCAACTTCTGTGAGGAGATATCCCAAACCCTGAGGATTCTTCTGCCCAGTTATCCAGGATCTTTCCTCCTCTCATATCCTTGCACTTCACTTCCTCTTATTCTCAGAACAACTTTGCAAGGGACAGGGGACAGGGGTGGCTGTGGTGGAGACGGCAGAGGGAAAGTCAGCTTCTGCTAGCCAATGCTATGTGAGGATTTCCCTGCGTCAAACACAGTGTGCAAAAGATATTTCAACTACTGTGAAAATGATGCTTGGTGAATCTGAACATCTGGCACTCTGGGTTAAACCACAGAGCCTAGGACTTGCCGATCAGAAGGTCGGCGGTTCGAATCCCCGCGACGGGGTGAGCTCCCGTTGCTCGGTCCCTGCTCCTGCCAACCTAGCAGTTTGAAAGCACGTCAAAGTGCAAGTAGATAAATAGGTACCACTCCGGCGGGAAGGTAAACAGCATTTCCATGTGCTGCTCTGGTTCGCCAGAAGCGGCTTAGTCATGCTGGCCACATAACCCGGAAGCTGTACGCCGGCTCCCTCAGCCAGTAAAGCGAGATGAGTGCCGCAACCCCAGAGTCAGTCACGACTGGACCTTATGGTCAGGAGTCCCTTTACCTTTACCTTTGTAATCTGTTCCTAAATTGCAGGCTCTCATCAGTGGTGTAAATCATTATCTGATGTCTCACACTTGTGAAAGGTGTTGCAAAAGTGACCATTAAGCTTGTCCGGTACAACTTGTCAGATCTCAAACTTCCTGCGCTGATATTATGTTGCATCTCACCCAACGTACTGATTAAGCTGAATCATTGAACCAAAATAAAGCATAAAGAACAGGAACACACAAATGATAAGAAGTAATACAGTTTAATGACACACAGATACACAGATAGTCTTAGCATTAACATATAGATGGAAAATGACTGGTAAATTGCCACATGAAATGCTTTTGGATCCATAAGGGGAGTGAGTGGGGCCTATGACTTTTACCTACCTTAATAGTTTAATGATTGTAGTGTTAATTTAGCTTTGAGTTACATTTTTTCAAATGTATGTGAGTTTGCTAACAGAATGTGACATGAAAGCCTTTGTGGGGAAGCTTGATTGGTTCTGTTGTCATAGCAACATAGTTGAATGGAAGAATGATTTCCTTTCGGAACCCTTCCCGCAAGCTGTTTTGTACCCTACAACGATATCTCTAGATTGCTGTCCCTTGTGAGAGGTGAACAGAGATCACATCAAGGGTCAACTTTGTTCTTTGTGTTTATAGATTATCCCCAGTGGTCTAAGGCTGCCATGTTCATCATATTGCTCGCAGAGCTCAGCCAATTTCATTGCTTGGTATATAATGAGAATTGGAAACTCTGCAAGATTTCTCCGCATTCCCCCCCCCCCTTAAAACTCACAAAAAACAAACTACGGTGGTACCTTGGTTCTCAAATGCCTTGGTACTCAAACAACTTGGAACCCAAACACTGTAAACCTGGAGGTAATTGTTCCGGTTTGCGAACTTTTTTCAGAAGCCGAACATGCTCCGTTTTGAGTGCCACACTTCCGTTTTGAGTGTCACACTGAGGTCTCTCTGTTTTTGTTATTTGTTTTGAGGCTTTTTTCTTTTGTTTTTGTGACGGTGTGGAACCCATATCAACTACTGATTGATTGATTGATTGATTGATTGTGTGACTGCAGTACATTGTTTATTGCTTCCATTTTATGGCTCAGTGGTCTCATTAGATAGTACAATTCATGTTAGATTTCTCTTTTAGGGTTTTATTTTTCAAAAGTCTGGAATGGATTAATCCATTTTGCATTGCTTTCTATGGGAAAGCGCACCTTGGTTTTGGAACACTTTGGCTTTGGAAAAGACTTCTGGAATGGATTAAGTTTGAGAACCAAGTAGAATAATCTATTTCATATATCACATTGTTTTTAAATGAATATGCCTCCTGTAGCTAAATTTTATAATTAATACAAAATTCAAAAATATCTTCTACACCAGTGACAAATGCCTTCAAAGAATTTGGTCCTGGTGAGACAGGACAACCACCCTGGGACTGGAGAGCTAGGGGAGGCCTTGCTACAATTTCAGGGTACCAGTCCTCACTGTGAAGCTGTCCTATCCATCAACCGAAGAAGGAACAGCCACAGGGAGCTTGCTTCCTCATGGTGCAGTGTAGCAGAGGATGTGGTGTGAAAAACATGGCAAATAAGAATTAACAAGGAAAATGCTGGCTTTAACGTATGAACTCTTGCAGAGTCGTGCAGCAAGAGATTTCAAGAGTTGCTTTTCTCACACAGTTCTCCTCTTCTTGGCCAGAAACAACCCCTTTTTGTGTGTGTGGGAAAAGCTTTCCGCTATCAGGGCACTTTTGAATCCAAGCCAACATGTCGCATGGTCTTAAAATGCAATTTCTGGAGATTGAGCTAAGCTGAATTCTGGGAATTGAGCTAAGCATGAACTAGGCTACAAGCAGTGTTAGAAACTCAGATGTGTAAACTAGGTGCCAAATGGCTCCTTAAACCAAGGTTACAGTTGCAAAATGGAATGTCTACAATTTGGTATGCTGAGATACTAGCATTTTCTTCGAAATTACTGGGCTAGACTTTTGGCTTGTGTTGTAAGTACGTTACAATTTGAGTAGTCAAAGCTTCAACAGTGATAGTGCATATTGCTGTTGTTAAAGCTCACTCTGTGGGGTACAGGTAACTGCTATGCAAAAGAGCACCACAACTTGCAAGAGTTAGTACTGATAGTTGAGCTTCTTTAAGGTCACGTTACAGCTAAGTTTAGTTTTGCTCTTGTGTTTGAGATTAATTGCTAAGTACTCCGTCAATGTTAAAACTGTTCAGGAATAGACTCTTTTGTTTTTGCTTCCTACTGTTCAGAAAATCCTGCAGAAATACACAGACTCTTTTTGCAATTAGTATAATAAAATCATTATCTGCTTCTTCCATAAAGTCACATTGTTTCCATCTATGTTGTGTGCATTAGTCAAGGCCTTTTATACTTTGCATCCGATTTTATGGAAAAGAAATACAACCATATAGAAATCAGGTTTGTTTTTAATAAGAAATTGAAAAAGGAAAGAGGTGTGGTTAAGGACAAGGCATTTCTCCAAAGCATTGCAAAATACAGTAATAGGAAAGTTATTTTAAAAGAGAGAGAGACAGAGCACCTGCTTCCATTTGACTTAACAGATTTTGTTGTGGTACAGTGTTTACACACACACACACACACACACACACACACACACACTTACACTTAAAAATACACACACACAAACACACCGCAAGAGTTAAATAAGTTAATGTACCGGTATGTAGAATTGTAGCCTTTGGGAGGTTAGGTATCCTTAATGTTATTTGGGAAGTCATAGCGAAAATAATGATTAAAAGTTACAGTTGCTTCATTTAAGAAATAAAGGTCCCAAGGACAGATTGATTAGATAATTTCATAAACAGGTTTGTAACAAACAAACAAAAAGATCCAGTATGAAGCAGAAAGACATATGTTTCCCATCTCCATTTGTGACATACATGGGGCACAGATAGATCGGTCTACGTTGCCTTGCTGCACAGCTGTCATTTTAGCACTGATAGCAGGTGATAGTTTTGCAAGTGTGTGTCAAATCTGGGCTTATTTGTTTTGACATCTGTTGATGGAAGCTCTCTTTTTCTGTTTGATCCAGACAATGACCTTGATATTCTTTATGAACAGTTAGGGCCCACAATTGTTTTAGAAAGGAGGGGAGTCGCCGCTTGTGCCTTGCACCTGTCATATCGAATTATCAGTCAGCAACTGGTAACACAACTAACATTGGCACATTTAAAGCTGATCTTCTCACAAGCATTAAACCATTGGATTGTTTGCCTTTTGAAGCAGTGCTTTGCTACCGATCTTGGGATCCGTTCAGATAGTATAATCAATTATTATTATCTTTTTCATGTTTCTGATAGAAGAGATGCTTGTTCAGAGGTAAAAAAATAAATTGATTTTAGGAACGGGTTTTAGAAAGAACGTCTTAAAAACAAAACAAGGATTTGAGGATGCCAACATGGTTAAATGGAAGAGTCAGAAGGCAAAAAAGAAAAGAAAAAAATGTCATGAAACCTCACTTGTCCAAAGGAAGGTAGAAAGAACTCTAGCAAAATCAATAATTAATACTCACCTTTGTCTTCTTATGTTTTCCTTAAATTGTTTAGATTTAGTGAATGACATTATATAGGAGGAATATAAATACAGATCAGAATGATATGCCATTTGGAACAGCAAGCTGTATTGATAGGTTTGCAGTCTTTGGGTGTCAATCCCAGCTCCTGTTAAGTTAAGAACGTTGTGTAAGACAAACTTATTGTACAGCCAGAGAGACCAGCATACCTGTAAGCATTTGACAGGAGTCCTAACATGATCTGGCGTTTTTGTATTTAGATGTGTCATTGTGACCATGTGGAGATCTCTGGATGCCACGCTGGCAAATGACATCTCCATCTGGCTGTCCCCTCCAGCTTTCTTATGCAGAAGAGTTTATTTATTGCATTTATATCCCCTCTTTTTCTCAGTGAGGTAGGTTAAGAGGTTGCAACTGGCCTGAGATCACCCAGTGAGCTTTGAGATTTGAGCCCAGATCTCTCAAGTCCTAGTGCGATGCTCTAACCACTACACCACACTGGCTCCTAGAATACTTTTGCTATTGGGCAGCTATCTACATTAAGTTGGTAAATAAATATGGGGGAAAGCAAAATGGCCCTTAGAGAAGGATCTGAAATATTTCCCTTGAAGCTTGCATTTGTATTGTTCTGGGTTGTTTTACTTGACATTTTAATGAGTTGTCAGCTCCTTGGGAGTTTTTTCTTTATACTATAAAGTGGTATAGAAATGAAATGAATACTCCTCATCATCATCCTCATCTCCATTGGGTGGGAAAATGGCGCCTAGACATACCATTGTGGCTACTGTAAACTAGGGTTAAGGTGCCATTTGGCTATCAGATACTGTTTCTGCATTTCTGATACTGTTACTAACCCACAATTGACAATGTGCAAGTGAGGCAAGGTTTATACAGTATGTCTCTACCCCAAAAGCAACCCCCTATGGTTGGCTCCTGTTTACACCAGTAGTGCACTTCTCATATTGGTAGACCTCATGTTCTTATAGGTAAAGGTAAAAAAGGTAAAGGACCCCTGGACGGTTAAGTCCAATCAAAGGCAGCTATGGGGTTATGGCGCTCATCTCTGAGGGAGCCGGCGTTTGTCAGCTTTCCGGGTCATGTTGACTAAACAGCTTCTGGCACAACGGGACACCGTGACGGAAGTCAGAGTACACGGAAATGCCGTTTATCTTCCCGCTGGAGTAGTACCTATTTATCTACTTGCGCCGACTTGCTTTTGAACTGCTAGGTTGGCAGGAGCTGGGACAGAGCAACGGGAGCACACCCTGTCACAGGGATTCAAACTGCTGACCTTTCAGTCGGCAAGCCCAAGCAACACAGTGGTTTAACCCACAGTGCCACGTCCCCTATAAGAAGCAGAATATAAATCAGAAATACAATCAATTATGACTTCAGTAATAATATAAATAACAAAATGTACCTTGGAGCAATTTTGAATTCATTTGCCATTTCCAAATATAATTGCCAATTCAGAAACAAGTGATACCTTCAAAATAGTAGTGTAATTCTCTCTTAATATACAGTTGCTTTGTTTGTTTGATTATAGTGATTAGGGTCTCATTAGTACTGACTGGCTAGGTACTGTGGTTCATATTATCAGACTGCTGTCTGAAAATGTGCATGAAGTGTTTTTTAATCTTTATAACATTCCCAGTAGATGAGTGGATGCTCTTTTAAACAAGCATTTCCCTGTAACATGACCTGCTTTTGTGACAGAATTAGGAATACATTCCTTTTCATGCTTCAGGCTATAGTGCTATTCAGTTTTTTGAACCAAGTCCCATTGAACCTTAGGTAAACATGCATTGAATTGAACTGTAAGTATATTAAACAGCAGTATATCTGGCATTATATGGATAAATGAAGAGAAGTGATTTGTTAAAATTCTCACTTGTAAACATTATTCAAAATTTTACCATGTAATTGCAATTCAGCAAACCTGAATGCTGATATCACATAACGTTAAGTTCTCCTCACCCACTCCAATCTTGACAGTCGTGTACAACAGAGTGGTTGAACCTTTAAAAAAACATTTCTTCGCTTTTCACAGTTTGACCCTAATGCTGAAATGCTGTAGTTCAGTTAACGAAAAGATGTTTGAATTGTGTATGTCCAGATTGGCATGGTTGCATTGCCCCTTTCTGAAATGTTCAACCACACACAACTGTCTCTAACACTTTATCCACAGTAAATGTTGCACTTAAAAATGCCTTAACCTAGAAAGAAAGAATCCAGCCAGGTCCTGAATGGGCTACCGCAAAGCATGCAAGATTCTTCAATTTGAATGGGAAAATGCAGTGCTGCTTAAAATAGTCATTTAATTGGACCTAAGGGGAACTGGGTGGAAATTAGGGACCAAGAAAATCCTGAGTGCGCCCATGTAATCACATATCAGAGGAATGTATTTAAGTATGATTGGAAAGAAAAGAAAAAAGACCAGGAAAGGACCAGGTTCGGGGGACAGGTACAAACTCAGAGGTGCTTCCCCCTGGCTCAATTTCCTTCTGCCCTAACCCACCAACCCCCACCTCTTAATACTTTGGCTCTCGGCCTCCAGGGTCTATCAACCCTAGCTCTAAGCAGAGACAGTTGACCAACTTGTCACCAGCTTCTTCATTTATTTTACCTGGAGCTGTTGGGAGCCAAAGCAAACAAATTAAACAAACTCAAGTGGTCTCAGAGGTGCTTGCATTCCATGGTAGAACAGGGCTGAAGGGAAATGCTGACCTTAAATCCCTTCCCGGCTCTTGCCACCAGGTGCAGTGAGTTACCAAGCAGCCTCACCTGTGTTGCCTCTCCAGAACAAACTTAGGAAGACCCCAGTCCTGCGAAGCCCTACCGGTCACAGGGCCTTGCTCCTGCGCACACACCTGACACATACATCTCCAGCGTTTTCACGTGTCCAAAAACCAAAGTCTAATAGCACCACCAATACAATACAAATTACCACTTCCTTGGCAAAAGAATCCCACAGTAAACAGCAGTTTTTTACAAGTTCCACACCACTTGTCAATAACGATTGTGTAGCAGAATCAAACAGCTTTAATTAACACTTAATCTTTTTTTCTTTCATGTTTAAATGCACTTTGTAATGAGTGTCTGTCAGTCTCATTTACTCTACAAGGGGAATGCCCCTTAGTTTAATTACTTTTCATGTCTCCTCCTTCCTTCTCTTTCATAGTTTGGTTTGTTATTCAAAGTAGACTTTGAAAACGTCCATATTTTTCTTAACCAGTAATTGTACATCACACATCATAAATTATCATAAAGCATGCAGATGACTTTCTTTATTTGTTTGGCAGGGCCAAAGGCCATGTCAGAGAATGTAATGGGCCTAGATTCAGTCTTCAACATATACTGCTAATAAAATCAGGCAAGAAGGTTATGGGAAGAAAACCAGTGTGGGCAATGGTGGACAAGGTGAATCTTTGATGCGAATGCCACTTCATACAGGATATTTCCCTTAAGGTAAAGGGTAAAGGGACCCCTGACCATTAGGTCAAGTCATGGCTGACTCTGGGGTTGCGGCGCTCATCTCGCTTTATTGGCCGAGGGAGCCGGCGTACAGCTTCTGGGTCATGTGGCCAGCATGACTAAGCCGCTTCTGGCAAACCAGAGCATGGAAACACTGTTTACCTTCCTGCCGGAGCGGTACCTATTTATCTACTTGCACTTTGAGGTGCTTTCAAACTGCTAGTTTGGCAGGAGCAGGGACTGAGCAACGGGAGCTCACCCCGTCATGGGGATTCGAATCGCCAACCTTCTGACTGGAAAGTCCTAGGCTCTGTGGTTTAACCCACAGCGCCACCCATGTTTCCCTTACACAGGGATAAATGGTATTGTGTGGTCAGCAGCTGGTAAATGACTGATATTGTCCAAAAGGAAATACAGATGCAAGTTTCCAGGCAAAAAGGGGGTGGGGGCTCTTTATTTTTCCGATGCTCTCTGACTCCTTGGGTAACAATTTCCTTTAAAGGCCGCAGTAGCTTTGCCACTTCTTACTTGTTTTGTGGATGAATTTTACAGGGAGGGGAAATAAACGCTTGCCCTTCAGAAAAGGAAATTCCAGCACAGATGGCTTCATGTTCAATAGGGCTGCTGAAACAAATCTTGAGAGACTGCTGTCTTGCCAGCTTCTCTCTTTCCCAATGCCCCCACCCAATGCACTTTTACTTATCTCTTAGGCTATCCAGCCGACCTCACGTCATTTATGTACTGCCCAGTACTGCCCATTTATGTACTGTACTTCTAGGTTGGCACACAGGTGATATCTTTCCCTTGAACCACAGGCTACAGAGGAGCCAGCAGACTCTACAATTGTGTACACAGGAGGGGGGGGCTGAAAGGAGGCACCCAAGCACAGACCTTCACACTGTCATGTGTGAAGATCAACTCTTTTTCCAGCGCATCTTGTAACATGATCACAACCAGGATATCTCCAGCAAAAGAAGATGTTTACACTACAGTGGTATCTTGGTTCTCAAATGCCTTGGTACTCAAAACAACTTGGAACCCAAACACTGCAAACCCAGAAGTAAATGTTCTGGTTTGCAAACATTTTTCGGAAGCCGAACGTGCTCCGCTTTGAGGGTTACGCTTCCGATTTGAGTGTCACACTGACAATTTGAGTGCCAAACTTCCGTTTTGAGTGTTACGCTGAGGTCTGTCTGTTTTTGCTATTTATTTTACGTTTTTGTTTTTGAGGCTTTTTTGTTTTGCTTTTGGGACTGTGTGGAACCCAGTTCAGCTACTGATTGATTGATTGTGTGACTGCAGTACATTGTTTATTGCTTTTATTTTATAGCTCAGTGGTCATTAGATAGTAAAATTCATGTTAAACTGCTGTTTTAGGGATTGTTTTTAAAAGTCTGGAATGGATTAATCCATTTTGCATTATTTTCTATGGGAAGGCGCACCTTTGTTTTGGAACGCTTTTGTTTTGGAACGGATTTCTGGAGCGGATTAAGTTTGAGAACCAAGGTATCTTCTCACATGATGGTGTGTGCCTGTATACCTCAATAAAGGGAAAGGGTATGTGAAACAGCCCTAACTTCAAAGAACACTTAATTTTATGCATCTTTTACCTGAAGACATTCCTCTTTCAGTAGTAAGCATTTTAAAGGAGAGATCTTTCCCTAGTCTGTATCTTCATTAGGAGTGTACTCTACTCCCACCCCCCCAGCCCCCCCCCCAATGGTAAAGGCCTGAGCCACTCAAAGGACGCTAACAGAGAGCTCACTATATTTATTTACTTATTCTATTTTGTTAGTCAGCTAACACAGGGCAGTCTCTTGGTGATTTACACTCAAGTTTAGAAACATACACAATTGTGTTTTTTAAAAGACAACATTGTGCAAGAGCTAGTATTTGCCTACTTCAGGTTAATCCTTTTTTAGGATTGTTTGCTAACTTGATTTACCCCCTTGGTTTGGTTCTGAAGAAAGAATTACAGAATTACTTTCCAATTTGACTGTACGGTTTGTTTTAAAAGACAGCATTTGTAGACATTTAGTAGCTGCAGTTGCTTTGTCTGAACCTGCAGTTGTTAACAGAACATTTACTTCTTCAAAATCTTTCTACAAATGCAGCAAATCTGAATGCTTTTGACCTTTTAAAATGTATGTAATTGTTCTGTCTCTAGAGGGCCTACAATATTAGCACTTTGTCAGGTGAAATTCACCCTCCCCTTTTCTGAAGTGAGTATCTTTAACATTTTTATACACTTAGTATAACTGACCTGTAGAGTTTATAGCATAAATGTCATTGTAAACCTTCAACAGCGTAATCCTTGGGATTATTGTAACTGTCTTGTTCAGGAATGAAATTTTAAAAGTTTAAGGTCACGTAGAGGATGATTTTAGGCAAGTAAGTGACAGTTCAGGCCTCCATATTATTTCACTAATATGCAAGAACCATGCTGTCTTTATGAGATGACAGAAAGGGGTACATATATTGTCCAGATTAAGGCAGTTTTTCGGAATTATGGCGAAGCATAAATGTGACTATTATGCTAGGGATGATGACTTGAATGAGTTAAAATTAGTGGTGTGCACTAGATTTGAATGAATCCTGAATCTTTACCCTAGGCAAGATGCTCTGGAGGCTGTTTGGGTTTGCCTGAGGCAAAGTGGGGTCTGTACATGACTACATGGGTCATTGTAGGAATCCCGAGAGCACTTTGAGAAGACTTGGTGACCCAGGCATTAAAAAAATGCTACAGACAAGTATTTCCTAAACGCAAAACTATGGATTGTGTTAAGCAGATCATTCCACCAACACAAGGATTTCCTCAGTATGCTTACTAAATCTATTTTGGGGATTCTTCCAACCCTCCAAAGCAAATTTGGGAATGGACCAAGGTGTACCCTGAGGGAAGAGAGGGGAGAAATCCCCTTGCACTATTGCAAAAATTTAGTTGAATACCATCCTATGTCTTTTAAGTTTCCTATATAAGAAAAATATGAGGGTGTGGGTAGAGAGGGTACAACTTCACAAAATAGAAACATTTCTCTCTAGTTTAAGCAAACAAAACAGGATCTGGAGGGAAAAGGAGGAGCTACTTCATAACTTGTAATCTTGCCTTGATATTGGACTGGATGAGAGCCAACCAATTGAAGCTCAGTCCAGATAAGACTGAGGCACTTTTAGTAGGCGGTTCCCTAGACCAGATGGATGGCAGGTTGCCTGGTCTTCATGCCTTCTATCAGCTTGGGCTGGTTGCCCACCTATGCCTATGTCTAGACAGGATAGTCTCTTGTCTGTGCTCTGGTAATTTCTAGGTTAGAATACTGCAGCACATTATATGTAGGGCTGTCGCTGAAGATGGTTCAGAAACATCAGCTGGCACAGAATTTGGTGGCCAGCCTGCTTGCCGGGTCAAGATGGTTTGAGGATATTACACTGATCCTGACCTGACTGCACTGGCTGCCAATTTGTTTCTGGGTCCATTTCCGAGTGCTGGTTTTGACTTACAAAGCCTTAAATGGCTCAGGACGACGATGAGTGGTTGCAGGGAGAAGAGGGAGCAGAGGAGGAGGTGGTGGCAGAAGCTGAAGAGGCAACAGGGTTTAGTGAGCAGGACGTGTCTGTGGCAGAGAGCAGTCGAGAACCAGAGGAGGCAGCAGAGGAAGGGGGCCAAGAGGCAGCATTTAGTCAGGCTGGTGAGGAAGCCAGGCTGTCTACCACTCCTGCTGAGACCAGCTCCCCTTCCCACTGGTCTTCCAGATCCTGAAGAGGTATGAACAGGGTAGAGCAATAACAAGCAAGACAACAGAGCCTCAAATTGTTTGGAAAGGAACTGCGGGGGATGAGGAGGAAACTTAGGAAGCTGTGGGAAGGCAAAGATTTTCAGTCCTTGCAATTGTAGGGCCAAATTCTACCGGGAAGAGTTGCTGTGCTCTCCTGGCCTGGCCTCCTGAGCTGTCTTGTTTCTTTGCGTGGCAAGTCCCCTCCCTCATGTGAAATGAAGACACTGGACACATTATTTAAGGTTAATGGGCATAAAAAGGCCACAACTTTATTGATTACAGAATTGAAAGGTATTGGCCTTAGGCATTGGCTCCTATCGACTACCCAGCATGGATACCGGGAAGGGTTATCCACAAGCCGTGGGAGACCTGCTGAAGTACGCCAACTAGGATCCCACGGGTGTCACCGCTCGGGGGCGTGCCGGAGGCCCTTACCTCCCTAGGTTTCGGACAAGGCAACGCCCCCCGGAGTCCTCTACCGGACTACCCTTTCCTTGGGGGAAGGTGATGGCGCTTCCTTCCCCCCCATTCATTTGCATAACAATAAACCCCTGCCAATGCCTAACCGCCAATACCGCGGAAGTTGTGACGTTTGCTACGAGGTAGGCGAAAAAACCAAAAGGCTGACAGTGCGCCAAATTGGAAAAATTCCTACCAGGCCCCTTGCGGCGACCAACCGGAGTCCATAGCAAGGTCATAGCTAGCTAAGCCTAAGGGTGGGTGGGATGGGAAAACCGCTCAGCTGGCAAGGGGAAAGAGGGTGGTCCCCGGGCGTGCCTGGCCTTAAGTAGGCTAGGCCATGCCTCCCCAGCCCGCCGATTGGCGGGCTGCGTCGCAGGCACACCTGGGGATTCCCTGGATCTCACGGGGGCAAAAGGCCAGCCCCCGCGTGTGTGGGAGGCGGTAACCCGCAACCCCCTCTCCTCCCAAGCTCGGAAATGGCTTTGTATAAAGAACTAAAGAAGCTGCTTTAATGAGTTATTGCTAACCTGCTTCTGGCACCCTCTCCTGACATTGGGGGTATCTGGATTGGGCCATCACTGCTATGCAAGTTGTTGTTGTTGTTGTTGCAAATTATGTCTTGGTTCTGCCAAGACTTACCAGTGTGGAATTGTTTTGATTTTACTTGTATCAACCTATGTAGAACAACACTATTCAATGTTAGTAGCTCAGGCATGTAAAATAATGCAACCCAGTGAATATAAGCCAATTAGGAGATAAATCGTTTAAGAAATTGTTACTTTCCTATTCAAGGACTGGTCAACACAAATTATTTTAATGTACAGTACATAATTAAATATGCAGTACCAAACCCTGATCAATAGCAGCCAAATCTCATTATGTATTATCAGGTTCACAGACTAGCAATTAAAGGCAATAATCAAATGTGAAGGAGCATAGAATTAGAGACCCTTAACATGCTGTTGATATGTGAGCAAATAATTGAACGTTTCCAAGACTGAACAACAAACCAGTTAAAATGTAGCTGCCACCGTACTGTTTATTACTTCTGAACTCCGCAAATCAATATATCAAAAAAGCACTTTTTATTACAAAGGACCAAATTCAGACGCAGTCATGACCAGTTTGATGGGTCTAGCTGTAAATGCTCATTGTAATTAGAAACTTAATAAAAAGTATTACATCATTCAATTCATTTTTCTGCTATAATAGGCATGTTTCTGGAACTATAGTCATTAGGCTTTTGGAAAATTAAGTTTTAATACTGCATAACCAATGCATACGTTGGAATCTGTTTCATTTTATTACACTGCAGCACCATACATATCTAGTCTGAAATCCCTTCGAATTCAATGGGGCTTATTCCCAGGAGTGTTTTTACAGGTTTTCAACTTCAGTTTTGTTGCTTCCTTAAGTTGGCAATTCTTTAAATATTACCAAAGAGAAAATGAAATAACAAACCTCATGAGAAACAAAGGGAGAATCATTTCATAAAGCAAGAGCTGTATTCATATTCTGCAACCCAACTTCATCCGTCTAACAAGGAAGTATTTCCCTTATGAATGGTTCCTTAAATTGGAATCTTCAATCCTTATAATCTGTTTAACATGGCTGAATTGAGATACATCTTTGTTTACATTAGAGCATATGACATGCAAGTATTACATAACAATAAAAATAAAACAACAATAAACTGATAAACATTTCTGAATATATTGACAAAGTTGTGTTGAAGAGTATATACCAAAATTCTTACAGTGGTACCTCGGTTTAAGAACAGCCCTGTTTATGAACTATTTGGTTTACAAACTCTGCAAAATTGGAAGTAGTGTCCCAGTTGTGAACTTTACCTCGGTCTAAGAACAGAATCCGAACGGTGGAAGGGCACCAGCGGCGGGAGGCCTCATTAGGGAAAGAGCGCCTAGGTTTAAGAACGGTTTCAGTTTAAGAACAGATTTCCGGAACGGATTAAGTTCGTAAACCAAGGCACCACTGTACAAGTATTACAGATATGAAATGATATATAGTGACATGTATTGGTCCTGACAAGTAACTGCTCTCAATCTTAACCTGATAACTGCCATTTGTCCAGATTTTATTTTGTCTGAATTAATTTTAAGATGTATTTTAATTAATTGATGCCTGTTTTTATGTATACTGTGTTATTTATATGATGTTAGTCTCTCTGAGCCCGGCTCCGGCCGGGGAGGGCGGGGTACAAATAAAATTTATTATTATTATTGCTTAGATTAGTGACCATAAGTAAAAGGTATTTTGTATCAATAGCAATTAGAATTTATAGGAAGGGGGGAGGGAAATATTTAAATATGTACTTAATGCATACCACATTGTATGCAACAGCACACTATCGGTGCTGTTCTACTATATGCCTCATTATTTGTGCAGTCAATCAGTAAAGTCACACCAGACTTAATTTGGCATTATGCTCAGAGTTACAGTACATACCCATATTTTCCCTGGTATGTAAGTATTGACTGGTTTGATTTGCCAGGGAGGACCACTATACTTTCCTTTTGTATGATTACAACAGCCATCTCTGGAGGCAGTAATTTGATAATCGCTACTCTATGTGATAATACGAATTGGATAAATTTCATCCATAGAATTTGGAGTATTGGGTATGGCTATACATGTGTTTCCTATCAAATTATGAATCACTTAAAAGCTACGCAGGGCTTGCAATGGGTATTTGTGACCGAGACACTAGCTTTGCGGGATGCAGTGTGGGTTTTAGTACTTGGGAAGTTGTGATGCAACAGAGCTCCCAGAATAGAAGAGACAAGCAGCTATTAACTTCTAACAGCGACTTGACTCTTCAGCAGTCAGAGCGGCTACAATGAAAATGTCTTTGAGGGTGATCCGCTTTTTCTTTCCCCCACCCTTTCCTTTCAGTTCACCTGCAAACCTTTAGCTTTATTTGTCTATGTCCTAAATATTTATGGGACATTGTTTTTCCATAGGCATTTGACTTTTCATCTTGGAAAAACCTCTTCACTTTCCCCCTGCCCCAGTTTCACATCTATTAAGGTAAAGGTAAAGGGACCCCAAAGGGACGCGGGTGGCGCTGTGGGTAAAAGCCTCAGCGCCTAGGGCTTGCCGATTGAAAGGTCGGCGGTTCGAATCCCTGCGGTGGGGTGCGCTCCCGCTGCTCAGTCCCAGCGCCTGCCAACCTAGCAGTTAGAAAGCACCCCCGGGGGCAAGTAGATAAATAGGGACCGCTTACCAGCGGGAAGGTAAACGGCGTTCCGTGTGCTGCGCTGGCTCGCCAGATGCAGCTTTGTCACGCTGGCCACGTGACCCGGAAGTGTCTCCGGACAACACTGGCCTCTTGAGTGAGATGGGCGCACAACCCCAGAGTCTGTCAAGATTGGCCCGTATGGGCAGGGGTACCTTTACCTTTACCTTTAAAGGGACCCCTGACCGTTAGGTCCAGTCGCGGACGATTCTGGGGTTACAGCGCTCATCTCGCTTTACTGGCCGAGGGAGCCGGCATACAGCTTCCGGGTCATGTGACCAGCATGACTAAGCTGCTTCTGGCAAACCAGAGCAGCGCACGGAAACGCTGTTGACCTTCCTGCCAGAGCGGATGTCTACTTGACATGCTTTGGAACGGTTTAGACCACAGTGTTTAGACCACGGCGCCACCCGCGTTCACATCTCTTAGCAGTTTCAAATTTATTATTGTGAGAAAAAAGTATCGTGCGACTGTCAATGACAAGGGAGACAGAAGACATCAGTAGACTTCCAGACGTCCTCCTATTTCAAACACATATCAATTCTGTTAATAAAAATGCATATAAAATGTATTGAGTATACCATAGGCTCTTCTAAGTAACAAACAGTAGTGTATATGTGGCTGATTAATATCTCATAGGTTATTGGTAAACCAAACAAGGAAGAATGGCCATCTGTCATGGATGCTTTATCTGAGATTCCTGCATTGCCAAGGGTTGGACTAAATGATCCTTGGATTTCCTTCCAACTCTCTGGTTCTGTGATTCTATCATCTCTTTGTACTTTTAATGTACTATCCTTAAATGAATCACCAAATGAAAAGAAACAGATGCACTCTGGCTTTTGTGTTGCCTATGTTTTTTTAATCCCTTCCTCTCTTTAAAGCTGCTACACTTTAGCATAAATAAAACATATTTGCAGTAGGTATAAGCTGGTTCAAGCTCATTCCTATGGTCTGTCAGGCAGCATCTTTTAAATGGCTATGGCATTTTAAGCACAGGCCTGGTGTTAATTTTTGTATCTTGATCTAGGACATTGCCCTCAGTGTTGGGTCACACGTTTCCTTCCTTGGAAATGTTAGCATTTTTTACCCTTTCGTCCTGTTCCTTAGCATTCATCCAAAATCCATGAGTTGATGAAGGTGATCTCTTGGATGAAGTTGCTGCCCCAAGGCTTATGGGCTGGGGCAATTTCAGTTTCCACATGAGTCGACTGACAACTCTCAGCAACCTTAATAAGATAAAGCTATAGCTCCCATGGGACGCGGGTGGCGCTGTGGGTAAAAGCCTCAGTGCATAGGGCTTGCCGATTGAAAGGTCGGCGGTTCGAATCCCCGCGGCGGGGTGCGCTCCCGTTGCTCGGTCCCAGCGCCTGCCAACCTAGCAGTTCGAAAGCACCCCCGGGTGCAAGTAGATAAATAGGGACCGCTTACTGGCGGGAAGGTAAACGGCGTTTCCGTGTGCTGCGCTGGCTCACCAGATGCAGCTTTGTCACGCTGGCCACGTGATCCGGAAGTGTCTGCGGACAGCGCTGGCCCCCGGCCTCTTGAGTGAGATGGGCGCACAACCCCAGAGTCTGTCAAGACTGGCCCGTACGGGCAGGGGTACCTTTACCTTTACCTTTATAGCTCCCATAATTTGTTGGGGAAGTTATGACTAGTTATAGTGGTAACATAGTGTTTTCAATATATGGTGTGAATGTGGCCCTTTTCTGCTAGCTCCGAATAAGTATTTTCTAAACTGCTTATACTTAGTCGAGTGTACGTGTCGCTTTTTGGATCAAATGCAACAACTTATCAGTCATTCCTACTTCTCAGAAGTGTGGTAAATGCTTTTCACTGATCTCTGCCTCTTGATATTAATAAGTTTCACTTACACGTCACAGATTCATTGTGTCTGGTGGTATCTCTAATTTAAAAAATAAATGTCATGCATTTGGAAAACAAAAATATTTTTGGAATGCCAAGCACTTCGATAGTTTCATGCCATCTGTGCAAATTCAATTTCTCCTGTTTTATGCTATAAAAGCCACTTGTAAACTCCTTTTGCTAGCAGTACACATTGGTTTCTCCTGTTCTTAGTGGCATCTTGTTAACTGATGGAAGAAAGAGTGCTTGAAGGAAGAGTTTTGAGTATTGAGAACACTTGTTAGATTAGATCACTTTCTGTGCTGTGCATGTGTCCGTTTAGTCATGCAGTTTCTCTACTGTAAATGTATGTGCGGAAAAGTATTTCTCTTGCCCACATTTACTTATTCAGCAGGATTTATGTACTGCTCAATCACCAAGAGCCTGCAAGCAGGTTTGCATGCAATAATGTAAAATATTCATGCAAAACTGCTGATAAATTTAGAAGAACTGACATAGAATTTATTAAAATAGAAATGAAAATAAAAGCAGTTTCAAAACAAATATGCCTAATAAAATTGCTGGGTTTTTTTTTACTATGTTTGGTCATGTCTTTCAATCCTTTGGCTGATTGCAAAACAATTTGACTGATATATGTTAAGTTGTGGGCAAACATATCAGACGACACAGTGATTCTTCCAAAGCAGCTCTTTATTTGTAAGCTGGAACAGAACTGAACTGAGGAGCTCAGTCAGCCTTCTTATATAGAGCTCCAGAATAATGTAACTGTTGCAACTTTTCTAAAACTATCCAATCACTGAACGTCACTTTCAATCCTTCATTTGCATACAAACTATCCAATCACTGAATGTCACTTTCAATCCTTCATTTGCATACAAACTATCCAATCACTGAATGTCACTTTCGATCCTTCATTTGCATAACTATCTACAGTATCCCCCTGCTGGCCCAGGGTGAGAACTTCAGTACATAACAGTATATTGTCATTGCCACCGGGTCAGGTCCTCATTTTTACAGAACAGAGCTCCAGAAACTGGATGCTCATATGTGTGGAAGAGGAGATAGATGTGTTTTTGTCCTACTTCTCGCATGCCCCCCCTTTCCTCTCCCACAACCTACATGGGAAGTGATGCTGCAGGCAGCAATGAGGTGGTGGAATTGGCAAAAATTGCCTCCCCTGTCCCAAATTCTACATATAGGAGCCTGTTGTTTGTTTGAGTTGGAGTCTTTCATCTGACTCAGTTCTGCAAACAGAAGGAGTCTTTTTCTGTATGTAGAAAAGCATGTCTGGAGCCACCCTTGGCTGAAACAAATGCACCCTGAACCATTCAACTACTGTAGGCTTCATTTAACAAATTGCTAATCCTTCTAGTGGATGCCTCAGCCCAGAAAAGGTTTAGGAAAAATGGTTTTGCTACTAACTCGGGTGCAACCATGAATCTGATAATTTTTAAGGTTGCCTGTTTGGCTGGACTTCTTGAGCTGTTCTTTTTTTAAAAAGCACAATTTTTTAAAAAAATATATACTTGATTTTAGGTGCTCTTCAGTTAGTAAACCCTATTAATAGGCACATCTTAGCCATGGATTCTGGTTTTTGGTTCATCTGGCTATTTTAATGTATATAGGAAGTGCCTCCTCTCCAGACCATAGGACAACTTCTGAGGCATTTTCATTGGCATGCTATGTTAGTTTTCCAGCTTCAGAGGTAATGGACCACTTCCTTTCAGTCTGTCATGTTTAGCTTTTGTCCATTTTCCAATTCTGTTGTTTTTCATTAGTTGCTTTCTTATTTTGTTCCGGGAGGCCAGGTATTCTGGCCTATCTTCCATACCTTTGTGTTAGGGACCTAATATATTTAAAGCTGCAGACCACAGTACAGCTTATAGTTGTGCGTGCTTTCAGCTCATTTATTTCAATAGGAATCATTGCACTTATCAACTGTGACTGCAGTTATCAAAGCTAACATGCTTGGGTCGTAAATAATGAACCTTCCCCCAGGTGATGCAGGAACCAAGAGAGAAGAATAAATAAAATATTGAATGCCTAACAAAAAAAATGGCATGGCAATTTATTTATTTTATTTAAAATGTAATTTTTAGAGGTCATTATGTTTAAAGTGGTCCATGTAGGGTTGCCATATTTCAGAAAGTGAAACCTTTTTTTGGTTGAACTTTTTTATTATTATTTGGGAAATTGCAAAAATTGTTGAGGTTTTGAAACTTTTTTCCATACGTCGCCAAAATCAAATATTAAAGGGATGCCTGGACACAGTTCCTGGGAATTTCTGGATGTATGGCAACCCTCTTGCATCCACCTTTTCCATATGTTAGCAGAAGCTTGTTATCCTTGCATAAACCCGCAAACAGTTCCGATAATAATCTACCAGCTTAGCAAAGTACAATAGATGAGAATGTGACTTTTAGGTCTGGAAAGTACCACAGTATGTTCATTCAGCAGGGTGGAAAGTACCCAGGTAGGGAAACCACAAGGCATAGCAGGAAGGTATGCTAGGTGGCTTGCCAAATATTGTATATGAAACTGCTAATACAACCCGGGAACAAACCTGAAGCCACCACCCACCCCCCTCTGCAGATGGAAAGAAGACCAATTAGAGCTTAGCATGCTTTGCCTATGCAGGACTCTAGCCAATTAGGAAGCTTTTAGAGATTGAACAATATCTCAGGTATATGTACAAAATGTATAAGTACCTGCTTCACCAATGCTCGGGGCGAGGTCTCTGCGATCTTATTCACCCTGTGCCTTGATTGATACATCTTTCAATGAACTGAATACCTTTCCACCCATTATCTCCTCAATTGGCTCTAACCAGGGAAGCGGTGCCGCAGATCTTTGGGGGGGGGGGGGGCGTGTTGTTGTTATTTAGTCATTTAGTCGTGTCTGACTCTTCGTGACCCCATGGACCAGAGCACGCTGGGCACTCCTGTCTTCCACTGCCTCCCACAGTTTGGTCAAACTCATACTGGTAGCTTCAAGAACACTGTCCAGCCATCTCGTCCTCTGCCGTCCCCTTCTCCTTGTGCCCTCCATCTTTCCCAACATCAGGGTCCTTTCCAGGGAGTCTTCTCTTCTCATGAGGAGGCCAAAGTATTGGAGCCTCAGCTTCAGGATCTGTCCTTCCAGTGAGCACTCGGGGCTGATTTCCTTAAGAATGGATAGGTTTGATCTTCTTGTAGTCCATGGGACTCTCAAGAGTCTCCTCCAGCACCATAATTCAAAGGCATCAATTCTTCAGCAATCAGCCTTCTTTATGGTCCAGCTCTCACTTCGATACATCACTACTGGGAAAACCATAGCTTTAATCACGGGCCTTTGTTGGCAAGGTGATGTCTCTGCTTTTTAAGATGCTGTCTAGGTTTGTCGGGGGGGGGGTGTGTGTGTTAACCCCTTTAATTTTTTCTTTTTTTTCAAAATTAATGCTGTCAAATTCCTCCTAATTAGTCCTAATTGAAGACTTCTAGAAGGTCACTGAGTTTGTGTGTGTCTCATTCTTTTCCAAAATAAGCTGGTCTTTGATATTTGTAGAGGGCTTGCTGGAGATTGCTGAGCATATTGGTTAAAGGAAGTTAGACTATATCCGCCCCTAAAAATACCTGTTGTAGACCTGAAAGGGTTAGAAAGGAGAAAGTAACTCCATACAAAATGTATTAGCAGTTACGAAACGTAACTTAACTAGAACCAGGAACTTTGTGAAAAATGCTTGGCTGCAATTGAGTCATTACCCAGTTAAAAATAACCTTTCCAGGTCATGTCATTTTGTTTGCCGCAGTGAAATAAGTTTATTTCAGCAGAATGAAGTCATTATTAGCTTGGCAGAGTCCACTTGTCAGAATTTTATGGAGCAGAACACCGTTTGGCTGGGAAATTCAATAAATACTGTAATGTGAGAGGAGTTGAACTCCAAAGGCTGAAGGGGCATAGAATGGGGGATTTGTCACTAATGCAGTGTTTTACTGTTCTACTAAGAAAGTATTGCTTGATAAGAAGAGTCATCATTAGAGGTCAGACAAACACTCCAACCATAACATATTGTGGCAGTAAAATAGGTGGATTAATTATAAGTGTTTAGACATATTAAAGAACCTGTAATACAAATACATATGCATCTTTTCTCCTTTTATGTTTTTGTATTTGGATTAATATCTTTACATTCTTACATCACTCTACAATCTTAGAGTTAAGAAAATAGTACTGTTGGAAGCAAGGCTTTTATGTAATTATTAACATGGTTTAAATTATCTGCCTTGTTTCAGTCATGAAAAAATGTGGAAGGCTTGTTACACTTCTCCAGAGGGAAAGAAGAGTCAGAATAATTCTCTCTTGAAGGTTACCTCGTGCAAATTATCAAATGAATATCAGAAGGCAAAATGAGAATTACTTTCAGAAAACCCCATGCTCTTATTTCTACTTCTGAAGAATACAATATGAAAATATTTGATAGGCCTTCCCCCAAAATCTTGCTTCTGGGAATGTCAGATAATTACCAATTCATTCTGTCTTGCACAAAGCTAAAATCTACTGATAATATTTCTAAGCTGGTAGCTAGTCTAGTAGCAAACTAGGAATGTATCTTTTCCTTGTGAAATTTATTCATTTTCTTTATAGGCAAGTATTGGCTTTTTGTTACATTTCTCTGCAGACTGACTTTTCATCTTTTAAAAATGATGTCTCTTGTATAATACATTCCTGTACTATAGAGTCACAGAAGTCTTAATGTGGAGAGAAGAAAGATAAATCATTTGAAGATGTTAGGAGAATGATTTAAGTGTGGAAATTACTGAAGCTGCTTCATCGTTTTAAAAAAAAGATTTATAAATGTTGGTTTGATCTACGTCATCAATATGTTAACATCCTCTGTTCGAAGCACTATTTCCTTTAGCTAGAGTAACACTTTGGTAAATTATCTGCAGTACACTATCTCTTGTACTCTGGATGAACCTGGGGTATATTTTAAACTAAATGTAGAGTGAGATTGAGGAAGTTAGGGATTGTAATATCCTTGGACCTCTTCCTGTTCGAGTGCTCTAACATTTGGTTTTTCCAGTGATAATTTTGCAAAGATGGTACTGGCTGAACCCTAAAATAAAGGATGTGTCTCTGTAGCATACATATCTTTGAGGAAGAACCTTCAATATCCAAACCTTTTGTTTTTCTTCCTAAAACATGCTCTCTAGTTTTGATTTTATCTATAACATCAACTATGATTAGGAGCAACTCTGAAAAATACAAAGATCTATTAGAGCAAAAAACACCTTGGTGGGTGGCCCCTACAGAGGCAATGTCAATCAAAGGAATAAACATGGAGGCAAAATGGCCGACATAGAGAGACTTATTGACAGAAAGAGAAGGGAAATTAAGACTTAAAGATTATGGTGAAATAAAAGATTTGGTTTATGATTGGCTGCAACATAGATTCCAAAAAGAAATAACTGAAGAGAATAATAAGTTACTAAAGAAAACTTATAGCTTGCTGTTAGAATGGGAGACAAAAGATGAGCTGAAATCAGTAATGATTAAATGGGCACCAAGATATAGGACATAATATACAAATGGAAGATTGGGAGAAGTTATGGAAGAGTAATTTAAAATTTACCGATTGTATATTGTTGAAAGAGAATTATATGAAAATGATGTACAGGTGGTATATTACACCGGTGAAATTGGCAAAAAATTTATAGAACGAGTTCTAACAAGTGCTGGAAATGTAAAGAAAAGGAAGGTGCTTTTTTCATATGTGGTGGAATTGTAAAATAATTAGAAATGATTGGGATATGATTTATAATGGAGCAAATCTGAACAGAAATTGCATTGGCAATCCAAGTACCATATAGATGTCTGCTTGCTGTTGGAATAAGGAAGGCATTTGATACACTGGTGTCAACCAGACCACAACTTTATTAATTTATTTAGCAGCAGCTTAGTAAAAGCCCGGGCATGAAATGGATAGAGATGCAAGCATTGTGCAACACTTAATTCTGACCTGCCTTTCTGATAGTATTAGTGGGAAGGTATGGTGCAATATATTCCAGCCATAAAGTCCTACTGTAATGCATAGCTGTCCATTGGAGCTTTTCTGTGTGACTTTTCTCACAAAAAGGAAGCTCCCCAAATGAGCATATTCCCCCTCCCACCAAAAAAACTGCAGAAAATTTTTATTCAGAGAAGTCATGGGCTGGATCTAGACACAGCAACAAAAGTGTTTCAGGATAACACATTCTAAACCTCATAGTGGGAAATCATGTTGGCGAAAGACGGGACTCCACAGCGCCATGTGGTGTCACAGTTACGTATATAAAATGCTTTTTCTTTACTAATGTAGCTGAGTCCCTGGTATGTTCTGGGCCACACAAAGTTCTTTATCAGGACTGTTGAAGAGGCAGTCTTCAAACACAGAGCAACAGGAAGGAATAGTTACAACTGCTTCTAGGTTTAGTCGTTTAGTCGTGTCCGACTCTTCGTGACCCCATGGACCAGAGCACGCCAGGCACCCCTGTCCTCCACTGCCTCCCGCAGTTTGGTCAAACTCATGTTAGTAGCTTTGAAAACACTGTCCAACCATCCCGTCCTCTGTCGTCCCCTTCTCCTTGTGCCCTCCATCTTTCCCAACATCAGGGTCTTTTCCAGGGAGTCTTCTCTTCTCATGAAGTGGCCAAAGTATTGGAGCCTCAGCTTCACGATCTGTCCTTCCAGTGAGCACTCAGGGCTGATTTCCTTAAGAATGGATAGGTTTGATCTTCTTGCAGTCCATGGGACTCTCAAGAGTCTCCTCCAGCACCATAATTCAAAAGCATCAATTCTTCAGCAATCAGCCTTCTTTATGTTCCAGCTTTAACTTGGCAGAGCAAATCTGAGAGAGCGGGGAGCACTCTGGCCATGCTTGCAATTCAAATGCTGCAATAGCAAATGGCATATTGTGATGGCTTCTCAACCACCCAGGTGTAACTTTTAGTATGCTTTTCCATGTGGAGGAACCATCACATGAACTGTTTCCATAGACTCATTCTGCATGGCTGTAGGCATAAATGGAGATGTTTAATGCTGGCCATCAGCAGAGAAAACTATTCTAAATATTATGGGTTCTAGCCAGCTCTGCGTGAGCATCATTCCGCTTGTGGAGCTGGACTTCCTATTCCTCTCCTCTCCCTATGCTTCCAAAAAAATGCTGCAGAAAATTGCACAACTATCTGCAATAGATGTGGGAGACAGAAAGGGAAGGAATAAGTTGCATTGCGCACTTGGAACAACAGTTGTGGATGTAGCCTATAGCTGCAGGATTGAGAATCCACTGTGGAAATTCAATTTTTTTGGTAGGATTTCCGTTCAATAAGTATTAATGCATTATTTTATTGCTGTTTGCCACTTTGGGCACCTTGGGCACATTCTTGTGGAAAGGCGAGATACTTATTTTAATCAGTGCTTAGTCCCTATCACTCTGATTTGTTTGAAAAAGGTTGATCTGCAAAATTGTCTTTGTTATGTCATTTCACTTGGTGTGCTCTGAAAGTATTCCCTTTCAAAAATTAATGAATGGAAGAATAAAGATTAATTTTTATTGGTCCTATGTACTAGAACAGATACTGTTAAAGTTGAACACTATATTTCTCTGTGGCTTTTATCCTCTACAAAATTCACATGTAGTGGCTTGAAACAATATTATTTATTATGGCTTGCTTTTCCAGTGAAACAATATTATTTATTATGGCATGCTTTTCCAGGTCTAGTTTTGTATCTAATATATATTATGAATTAACCTGTGGTTAATTTAAGGGTTCTTCCTTCTCCTTCCTTCCTTCCTTCCTTCCTTCCTTCTTTTTCTTTTTCTTTTTCTTTTTCTTTTCTTTTTCTTTTGTAAACTTGATCCACTCGAATGAATATTAATGTTGTTCCCTAAAGGACCCCCAAAAGTTCATGCTGTGAATTGCTTCAGCCATCAGCCACATACATGAACATCTTAAAAGGCTCATCGAACAATATTGTTGTCAGCAAGGGAATTATTCTTTTCATCCAACATCATAATCATTCATTTAGCTACACAGTTGGATAAGCTAGTGTTTTCCAAACTTATGTTGGACCTTTTGTCTCTTACCTGCTCCGTATTCAATGAGTTCTACAGAAAAATGCAAACAAATGCCAAAATGTGCTATCCAGTATTTTGCTGTTCTGCGACATCATTTGTGATGAGTGACATTCCTGCTTGCCTGGCCCATGCGCATACCATTTTATGTACTTTTCAGGAAATATGTATATCTTCTGTTTTAGAGGCTGAGTATGCTGCTGCTAGGGATGTACTGTTTTCACTGAAAGACCTTTAACAGCTATCAGTTTGAATATTCACAAAGGCTGGAAGGCACCTCAGCTGCCATCTCCTTCTTCTCTAAAGCCAAGAGCAGGCAAGGATGGTGGCAGCAGGAGAAGATCATTTTCTACTAGGGACCAGTAGGGAGACTAGACATTTATCCTTCTCTTTCAACAGAAATATCGTGGTGGACACAAGCCGTTCCCTTCCAACATCACAAACTTTATGTCCTACTTTTTTCCAAATTGTTTAAAATTTAGCTGATTTGAAGGTTGTGGGTTCTCCCTCTAAACTTTTCATACCGCACAGGCTATATTAGTATCATTTCATGAATATAAGCTCCTGGCTGTTGACAGCACAAGTAAAATAGGCAGAGCTCTCTTTAGGAGAGTGCAAATATTCTCCAAATAAATTCACACCTCCCTCATTTATATTCTGTGCTGTGGAGCTCGTGCTTGGTATAATGCTATGAGTTACATGTGGGAAAGCTTGTACAAAAGGGGGGAAATGTGGCCGGGAGGATATGCTTTGTAGCATCATATGAATGTCATATTCATTCAGAAGTGGGCCGTGAGCCATATTTTGGCTGTTGCTCTTTGTATTTTCTTGTCAATGAGTGATAGTTTGGGCAGTCAGCAAAGCTAGGCTCAGTGGTAAGCCAGGAAATATGCAGACCATTCAAGAAACAGATCATAAGTTATTTCAACAGCTGGGATCTTTGCCAGCTAACAGTATTCAGATGATTCTCTGTTTTGTTCCTTCTTGATCAGGAAGGTTTTTATTATTTTTATTATTGAGCTGGAAATCATTCATAGAAGTCAATTCCACTTTGTTCAGCAGTAAATACTTAAATACTTTGCAGTAAGTATTTAAGATTGCAGCCTAAGTTCTTGATTTGCATGAATTCTCTTGCTCCTCTTCAAATAAAATGGCACATGGAAATGCTAAGTGGATTGATTTAGCAGTTGTACCTTTTGAGAAGGTCTGAACTCATCATATTCCAAGCAATAATATGAATTTTGATTTTTTTTTAGTACAGTGGTACCCCGGAAGTCGAATGGAATCTGTTCTGGAAGTCCATTTGACTTCCAAAATATTCAGAAACCAAGGTGCAGCTTCCGATTGGCTGCAGGAAGCTCCTGCAGCCAATTGGAAGCTGCACCAGACCTTCAGGTTCCAAAGAATGTTTGCAAACTGGAACACTCACTTCCGGATTTGTGGCGGTCGGGAGCCAAAACGTTTGACTCGCAAGGCATTCCAGATCCAAGGTATGACTGTACTTACTGCCTTTGATTAGTATAAGTTGTACAACTAATAATATAAACCATAATAAGCTTGTGTTTACTATTCCCCCACCCCCCAAAAAAATGTTCAATTCAGTCATCAATTCCATTTGTTAATCTCTTGCTCCATCCACTTTAGTTATAAAAGGAAAGTAATATATTTCTATGGGCCTAGCCAACTTGTTTATTGGTTTTCTTTGCAAAATAATTCACGATAAACTATAGGTGCAATTATCCAGTTCTATGGTAATTGTGTTCAGATATTTTGGAAGACAGGTTTTCTAAAAGACTTGGCATTGGCATCACTCATTACTTGATGATGCCAAATACAGACCCCATTACTTGTGTCATGAATCAAAACTTTTGGGCAAGGTTAAAGGCTGAAAGAGTGCTTTGCTATTCTGCCAGGATGTTAGCAGGGCCTTTATATTCAGTACCACTGGCACAGGACTGTGAAATAGGTTCTCCTAGTTACTTTCGTTCTGGCTAAGGATGACTTTTGTTTGCTACTTCTCTGGGTATTCAAATTCCTGAGATGAATACTAGGATAATGTTGTTGCTTCCCAAATTTCTTAGATTTCTTAGTGCTGAGCTAGCATTATATATATTTGTATTTTAACTATAACCTGCTCTGAAATTGCATTTGCAAATGAAAGGTGGGTAAGGAGTTTGTGGTGTGTGGTGTGTGTGTGTGTGTGTGGTTATGCAAGCATATAACTTTCTGAGCTCGAGTAGAACTTTTTTAGGAAAGGCTGCTTGATTCAGTCAAATCATGTGAGTTGGTTGAATTCATATTCTAAAGTAGGTAATTACGAAGTTCGGTGACACCAGTAATTCAATTTGCAGTGGATGTTTGTATGTAACAATGAGCTTTTTGTGCGTTATCTTATGCCATTCAGAAGGCAAAGAAAGAAGAAAATAGCATCCATTTTGTATTTATTTGCTTAAAGGAGTTACTTTTTTCTGCGGTGAAAAGACAGAATTGAAACAGGGGGTTGCTGTCAGTGAACAGAGTTGAATAACAGCTTTATAATGTTAAAGTTCACCAATAAGCTAAGCTAAAAAGGATGCCAAAAAATAGCACCTTTTTGCAGTGGGCAGTGCAAATAACTCCCAGCTTTGATAGTACTTTTGTGTATGCTTAAATTTTGGAGTCAAGAAGATGTTTAAACAGTGTCACAACACAAGAGAGCACAAGCAGTGTTTACTGACAGGATGAGGCAGAACAAAAGCTTCAGAATACTGGAAGATACCTGATGTTACCAGAATGCTAGCCACATAGATCAGAAAGGGCCACATTTTAATATATGTTATGAAATTATTTCCCATCAAGTCAAATGAACCCTGGGGTATGTTTTCAGTGCATTAAAGCTTAAGAATTCTCATTTTTGGTACATAGAAGCAGGTGTAAACTTTCCAAAAAAAAAAAAAAAATTGTGCTTAGTTTACCTGAATATCATATGTAAAGTATGCTTTAAATAGATAGATAGATGATAGATAGATAGATTTGTAAGAAAATATAAAACACCATGGTAAGCCATGCTTATGTATTACTATGTCATCCAAACATGACAAATGGGTAAATTGTGCTATGTGTGTGGACAAGGACTTTGCATGCCCTTCTATGATCCAATAGATCATAGACACACCTCAGTTACTTCTGGTACCTTTCTGTAAATATACTTGCACTGTTAGGCAAATGAGACCAGAATTGGAAAGGCAAGTTTAAAATATTGGTCTTCTTTCTTGAGAAAATCCCATTTAGCCTTCATCCAGCTAATATGCAACCGTTTCTGGCTTATATCCTTTCAGTATTTGTAAGCAGAAACTCTTTAGCTAGCAACTTGATAAAACAATATCAAGTTTCTCTGTCAGTGTGTTGCAACTAATCAGCTCAGGTTTCAGTGATCGTGTAAGATACATAATAGCAAAGCATCATTAGGACCCAAGCGCTTAATACTTTCCGCCAGTCAGTTAGTTAATCTACTGAGATAACGGTTTACTGTTCACAAACACAGAGAGGTACTTCTTTGTCACACAAAACGTGGAACTGTAGGAGGAAAATACTTGTTTTCTGTGCCTTTCTTTTAAGAAAATATGATGAGGGACTTCATTGCCAAACCCATTGTAAAAGATAGGAGGAATGTATTATCAGAGATTTGATGGAATTAATTGTCTCGTGACTTCCATCTGCTTAATATATTCTCTTGCCCCTTAAAATAGCACTTTTTTTTTAAAAAAAAAGTGGGCATTTGTCTCAGGTTGGAAGAAAGAACAATAAGACCTAATTTTTGCTCTTCTGCTTTATGAACTACTTGTAAAAGATGTTTTCCTAAAGCACAGTGCTTTATTGTAACTTGGGGAGTACTCCTTGACCTAGTTTGGTCACTTGAAGAGCAGGTGACTCCAGTGGCTCGGGTGCCAATTTGCCAGTTACAGTGGTTTCTGGTCAGGGAAAGCCTTGCTCTGATAACCTCCAGATCAGATTATGTAATGCACTGTACATGGTTGTGCCCTTGGCCAGATGCGAAGCAACCTGCTCTGGTACCTGGAACAGTGCTCGTCCCAGGGGGCGTGGTGCTCATCCCAGGGGGTGTGGCATGTGTCCCAGGGGGTGTGGGGTGCCGCCTGCAGGGGCATGGCGTGGGTCCAAGGGGGTGTGGTGCTTATCCCAGGGGGCGTGATGCTCATCCCAGGGGGTGTGGTGTGTGTCCCAGGGGGTGTAGTGTCATCCCAGGGTGTGTGGTATGTGTCCCGGGGGCGTGGCGCTCTGCCCATGGGGACGTGGCGCTCAGCATGGTACTCATCCCAGGGGGCATGACGCGCATCCCAGGGATGCGTGGCATGCCCCAGGGGGTGCCGCTGATCAGGGGTCGGCATTTTGTCACCCTCCCCTTTGGAATGGCACCTGGGGTGGCCCGCCCTCCCACCCCCACCTCAGAATGCTCCTGCCCTTAGCAACACTTCAGAAGCCGCAAGCAGTGCAGAATGCATAGGTCATCGGGACTGATATAACACTGGTCCTAAAGGACTTAATCAGAACAGCAAGCCATAGTATAGCCCCTCCTGTCCGGGAGAATTCAATTACCAGCTTGGACCAAGCTGCATTGGGAGATGCTATAACATGCCATTCCCATTTTTAGCAGTACGCAATGCATTTATACCATGTTTAGCATAGCCCATATCCTGACATTTCGGGATATTGATTTGTTATGTTAACATGAGTTAGAACATATAGCATTCACCTTTTGTCATTTTCAGATGCTGAGATAAAATTCTGGTTTATTGAGGGGCACAACTTCCAGCTTACGTTATGCCAGTTGGACAAAAGCATTCCTTTCTGTCTGCCTTATAATTCTTTGCTATCTTGATTCATTCTGATTTTCATTTTGTTGTCTTGATTTTTCTTTTTTCCTGAAAGAAGCAGTAGCCAGCCTAACCAGCCATTAGGATTTATTTCTGGAGTCCACAAAGGTCATTTAGATAATTCCAACGCTGCTACTAATCCAGGAGATCAGGTTACAACTGTTAGTTAAAATCCTATCCTGCGGCAAGTTCAGCAAACACATGTACTTAGGTGCTTTCTTTTAACCATTAGTTAGATGTTAGTACTACCAGTTTATTTTGGCAGAAATGTTGCCTTGACATGCTTTTCCCCCAACGCAAGCCAAGCCAATGACTTATAAATGAATTTGTTATATATATATATATATTTATATATAGTAATTGCATTGTTGCTTAGCACAATAACAAATGGGAAAATGGGATCATCTTAATAGATGGTCCTGGTTGCGGGCAAGCCCTCAAACTGCCCCCCCTACCCTGGTGCGGGTGGAGCTATCACCCTTACGCCAGGGTGGCACCACAATCATCCAGGGCTATTGCCCAATCATTTTGGAGGGTGATTGTGGGGGAAAGTACAAAAGCGGCAGTGCAACATGTGCTCCTGCTTCGCATTGCCAAACACCTGCCTACCCTCCCTTTAATTTAAGTTCCTTTGGCCTTGCTCTGAACTTCGGTTGGTTGCCCAGCTTGAGTCGGGGGCCGGGTAGGAATTTTTTCCATTTGGCAAATTGGCACGGGCCACTTGGTTTTTACCTACCTCTTAGCAATTGTCACAACTTTGTAAGGTTTGGTGGTTAGGCATTGGCTTATGGTGAATGGGGGAGGGGAGGTTGGCCATTGCCTGCCCCTCCATTTCAAGGGTATTCCGTTAAAGAAATCTGGGTCCTGGATCTTGTCTGAAGTCTGCTTGAAGGGTGAGGGCCATGCCAGGCCTCTGGGAACACCAGGGGAGATGCAGGTGGGTTCCCCCGAAGCAGTTTCCCTTTGGGTGGTTTCCTGCAAAGGGGACAGGTGTCAGATATAGTCTTGCCAATGCCTAAGTCAATACCGCTCTCATTCTTGTAATCAATAAAGTTTTGGCCAAAATTTTGCCTAAAAACCTTAAACAAAATATCCATGTCTGTGTGAATTTCTTTAATGGAGGATCGGCTTGGGGGGTCTTGCCACGCAACTGTTGATTGCAAAGAATATGTGTAAATCAAAGGACATGTATTGTGTAAGTATTCAGTCATGAAGCTCAGCTGGTGACCTTGGCTCAGCCACTTTCTCTCCATCTAACCTAAAATGGAAGATAAGGAACCATGCACTATCCTTGGAGGAAGTGAAGGATACATATGTAGAACAATGGTCACACAATCACAGAATTGTAGAGCTGAAAGGGAACACAAGGGCCATTAGTCCAGCCCCCTGCAATACAGGAGTCCTTTGTCCATTGTGGGACTTGAACTCATAACCTTGAGATTCAGAGTTTGTAAGAGCATGAACATACCTAGATGAAGAAGAAAAGGCATAATCACAATCCCATGGCTATAGTCCAGCAACTGCAGGTAAAGCCTTAAAGAAATGGTTGTCAAGTCAATATGAAACTGTGTTTCATTTTCGTTTCCATTGTAGTGGCTTTCTGTTTTCAGGGCACATTATAAGAATCCTTTTTAAATGTCTGTTCCAAACTAGTTTGCACTTCACGTTATCAAGGATGAATGCACATATGGTTCAATGCATATTAAAGAACTGCATTGTGTTCTAAGTGTTTAGGGTAAATACTCATCTGTAAATGGCAAATGGAATAAGTAGACCAGCTTGGAGGTCATGTAGTAGCATTCAGAAATGATTTCGCTCATTTTATTATGTATTCAGAAAGAACGTCAGTATCTCTTCTTCCCAGAGTAAGGGATAATCTACAGCCAATATGTAATACGGTAATTGCGTAAAGCTTCCATGATATTAAACAATTGCTAGGCATAGCAACATGAATTACTCTTGAACTCAAAACAGACTACAATGTATCTGGCCATACACTTTTGAGAATCATGTTTTTTTGCTTTGTCAAAAGAGAAATGAGTATTTTTCTCAAGGTCTTCTTTAGGGGCTCTGTGATATCATTTGGTATCATTTCAATGATACGTTTTCAGTTATTTTTTAATAGGGTTATTTAATTGATTTTTAATATTTAAGTTTATTGCGGGATTTTTTAGCTATATCTGTTTTAATTTAAGATGTGAGCTACCTTGGATCTTGCATTGGAGGGAAAGTGTGATATAACAACCCTAAATAAGTTTTTGTTTTCAATTACAACTATGGAGTAGCTCTTGTTCTACTTATAACATCCATACAGAATTGCTCACTTTGCTCGATGGGGTTAGTTTTCTGTCTTGTTTCTATGCTATTAAAATGAAACTAAAAATTTCTCTAATTAGAGTTGGGGGGGGGGGGGCTTTTGTCCCTTGGAACCTCAATACAAATTATATATTTTTCAATTCTGTAAGTTTAATGTTTACTGTAAATGTCATAAATTTTATTCACTGGTCTACATCAGCATTCACTTGAGCAAGGCTGATTTGTCTTTCACTTCTTGCCTCTGGGAGGTCCAGATGTGAAACAGTTTCAGAAATGAGTCATTAGCATCTTAGGGAGCTGGATTCAATAGAATAGAATATGCCTTAGTTGGGGACGTGTTCTCAAAAGACATAATATCTGTATAAAATGTAGATTTATTAAAAGACCCAGGTCTTGGAAATACAGCTAGATGTATAGTGGAAAGTCAACATACTAAAGAGATGAATAATTACATATATTGGCCAGGTCTGCATAAAACACTAAGCCATAGTTTAGCATTATTAGCATGAGCTTTGGAGTCATGCGCTGCCCTGTTGTATCTTCTCCTCTGTTACACTGCAAGGAGGAGGGAGAATCAAAGTATTTGCCTCCATGTTCAACTAACTATGGCTTGCTATGTCTTAGCTGAGAACTGTGGTTAGTGTTAGCTATAGTTTACTGAAAAGCCAAGGTGATTAACCACGATTTGAAGTCAGATTTTCCAGTAAACTGTAGCAAGTGCTACCACGTAACAACAAATTGTGTTTAGGTAACAATGGAAGAAAATGCTTTTGATCTGGCTGCACTTTCGATGTGGCTGCGCTAGAAGGGTCCCATCAGCTTGACCTCATGCACACAACAATAAACTATGGTTTAGTGCAGTCTTCCCAGCTTTGGGTCCCCATAAATGGTTGTATAACTTTCTCCATCATCTCCAGCCACCATGGCCCATTGACAGGGATGAGGGGAGTCATAGTCCACAACAGCTTTGGCACCAATGTTGTGGGAAGTGCCAAAAACAGCACTTGTGTCCACGTTCTGCATTTGAACTATTTCAGTTGTTCCGGGAGTTTGAAAGCAGGAGAAAAAGATTTGAGCTGTGCCAAAAAATTGATCTGTTTTGCTTTTTAAGTGAAAGTCGTGTTTTGGGAGGGAGAAGTAGAAATATTCCCACCCAAAATCCTTCCGTGAGCGATCCGTTGTTGTGTAGTTTGTGGTGAATTCAAATAACAGAACATCATTATGAGTGTAGATGTGTGTGTGGAGGTACTTGAAGATAACTTGAAAAGTCATGGTATCAGAAGAAGAAATAACTAAACTCCTGTGGCAGTTTGTAAATGGTGTCTGAGTAATCCGAGCCTTATTATGTCCAAGCAGCATTCAGAAAGAAGTTTTCCCTCACTTATTAAAGTCTAAAAAAAATAAAATAGCAATATAAGATACACTGCATTATGAAGCAGTTTCCTCCAGCGAATAAATATATCAATTCTACTTGGTAGCATCCTTCTAGCATTCATTAGAACTGTATCTAATCTTTGTAAAGTAAAGGAATGCATGATACATCCCCCTTCAAGTTCTGAAGTAGGATTATGTTTCTGGAATTTGTTTCCCTTCCATCTCCCAAAGATACAAAGCATAGCTCAGCCTCATTTTGCTGGTCTGCCAGTGAACACCACACCTCATTAAAATCACAACCCATTTTTAACACACACCCTTGTGCCAGTACCCTTACCGTGGTTGTTTGATAGTGCTGAGACTCACTCTGATTAATTCCAGTTTAATTTACAAATCCTGGCCACTGGTGATCAGACAAATAGTTTGCATTTTCTCACGCAGTCCAAATGCTTTTGCTATCCTTTGTCTAATAAAGGAAGAATAAATAATTCACCACCTATGGCGTATCTTGGAATCTAAAGCAAGCAGTATAAACTAACCCAACACATCAGCAACTGAAAGACTTCCTTCAGCAGCAAAACCTCTTTCAAAATTAATGGCCTGCTGCTGCAGCAGGAGGACTGCTCAGGAATGGAAATATTTATAGTTTTCCTCCTAACTTCTGACCCTTGAAATTAAAAGCACTTTCTCCACCCCCTTAGATCCAGTTAACCCTCAGGAAAAATGCCTGTCAATTCATAGAAGAATTGTTTTGAAAGGCATTTGGACAAAGCAGCTGTCTTCAGGTTGCAGGATGGAATGTATAAAGGAAGAGTCTCTGTATAGTCTGCTGAATATCGGTTCTGTTCAGTGCCAGATTTACGTATAAGCCAAACAAGCTATAGCTTAGGGCCCCACTCTCTTGGGGGCCCCCAAAAAAATTAAAGGAAAAAAACAAGACACATCTCCTTGGGAAGGGAACTTCACAATTTTGGTGTCATTGTTAAAAGGGATACAACTGGCCTTAACTGCACAGTTCATATGACATTGGAATACTAGGGCGGGCTTGCTGGCGGTCAGAATATGCTTTGGTTCATGGAACCAAGTCCGCAAACTAGGTAAAGGTAAAGTACACCTGGACCGTTAAGTCCAGTCAAAGTTGCTCATCTCGCTTTCAGGCCTAGAGAGCCGGCGTTTGTCCACAGACAGTTTTCCGGGTGATGTGGCCAACATGACTAAACCTCTTCTGGCGTAACAGAACACTGTGACGGAAACCAGAGCACACGGAAATGCCACTTACCTTCCTGCCACAGTGGTACCTATTTATCTACTCGCAGTGGTGTGCTTTCTAACTGCTAGGTTAGCAGGAGCTGGGACAGAGCAATGGGAGCTCACTCCGTCGCAGGAATTCAAATCACCAACCTTTTGATCAGCAAGCCCAAGAGGCTCAGTGGTTTAGACCACAGTGCCACCCGCGTCCCACTACCGGTATGAAAACTACCCGTATGAAGCAGTAACAACAACAACAGCAACAACAATTTTTATTTATACCTCACCTATCTTGCTGGGTTGCCCCAGCCACTCTGGGCGGCTTCCAGCACATATAAAAACATAATCAAACATTAAACAGGAAACGCTGTTTCTGAGCATGTGTGAATGGCCGCCTCCCACTTTGGCCAACATCCACCCATACGTTGTTATAGTGGACGTTCGGGTTGCAAACGTGATCCGTGTGGGATGCACACTCGCAACTCGCAGCGTTCGCAACCCGCGTCTGCACATCTGCGTCTGCACAGGTTGCGATTCAGCACTTCTGCGCATGCGCAAAGCACAATTTAGCGCTTCTCCGCATGCGCGACCGCTGAAACTCGGAAGTAACCCATTCTGGTACTTCTGGGTTTGGGTGGTCCGTAACCCGAAAAAATGCAGGTATGACTGTACAGCTAATATTTCCCAGGTCATAGCATATACTTTCCAGGCAGGCTTGAAAGTGAGGCAACAGAACGAAATAGGCAGCCTAATACTATGAAGAAGAAGATATGGAACAGGGCTCTGATCTGCACAGCTGCATCGGGGCCCACAGGTGTCCTACTAGTCTTAATCCATTTGCAGTTGGCCAATATTTGTATCCTGTTATACACTTCATGAAGTTGTTTACCAAGATTGACTCCATTGTTCAGGGACAAATATTCCCAAGAAATTGTGGCAGCGCACACAGACACACTGCATTTGCTCTATCCTTGATAGTGGGAAATAAAACTTTAAACCACAATTGGGGATCCGATATAAATTTTATGAATAGCACCACAAATAGTTTTCATTTTTTAGAAAGAAAACTGAGCTGCAGTTGAAACTTCTTCACTCGCCTTTCATGCAGTGATAATTAAAAGAGGGAGGGGGATCAAAACAAAATCCCCAACTGGAAAATACACACTCTCTTTATAATTACCTATTTCAAAGCAGTAATTGAGCATTTCATTATAAAGATGGTAATCAATCTGGAACAATACTCCAGGGAGAGCACACACATCAAGAGACTTATCCATTATAATAGAATGTGCAGCAGTAACTTCCTTGGGTTAGCATCAGTTGCTCAAGCATTTATTCTTTTGAAAGATGAAACCCCCTCAAAGTACACACTGCAGTGTTCCGTACAGAACTCTCCATTATCGTCTTACAGAGGGAAAAAAGAAAATGTTTTGTTTTAAGATAAGAGCAATTTATTAGAGGGTTTTAAATATTAAAATAACCTCTGAAAGAAACATCATTGCTTTCCCCACCTCCCAACTGGTTTTCTGAAATTAAACTGACAGGTGATCGTAAATGAAAAATAAATAAATGTGAAATACCAGACATTTAGAATCACAGAATCATAGCATTGGAAGGGACCCTGAGGATAATCTAGTCCAACCCCCTGGAATGCAGGAATATAAGCTTCTGGGGGAATGTTGACTTGTTTATAAGAGAATATAAATATCTGAAACATTGAATTGCAAAGAATTCAATGTTTCTTTGTAGTTTATCTGTCAGGTACTGGTTGTGTGTAACTGAAGTAAAGTCCTGCCAGCATGGGGAAAATATCATGTTGGTAAATAGATCTTGCTTGGTAGCTATAAGGGCAAAGTGATCAGCCATTATGTAACTGAGATTATTCTTTTATCTCAAACCATTTTTCTAGCTTTACAATCAATTGTAATAATGGATGGAAAGCAAGCTTATGTCCCAACTGTGTTGGCTTCATGCAACTCTTCAACATATCCTTGTAACCTTACAATGCAAGCACAGTTGGTGTATAATGAAACAGTCAGGATTGATTTGGAAATCAGCTATGCCTCTTCTCCAGTAAACAGTTTTATTTGTACCCAGCTTCTTCTAGAGTATGATCAATATCAAAAGTTCAGATAAATAGGAGAACCATTTAACAGAGTCGCATGACCATGAAGCAGTGGCTGTTGCAATTACTAGCTGGCAGCAGACTGTGTATGGTGGAAAAATTGTGGGGTAGCTTCTCCACTGACTATCTTAAAGCAATACGTGATACCTAGATAGGTTCCATATGAAGGCCTCTATGCAAAGATGTCTCATTTCCATAATTGCATGAGCTGGACAGTTGAGGGGTGTTGTGTGTGGGTTTGTGTGTGTGTGTGTGTGCGCGCGCATGGTGAAGGGGCAAATCAACACCATTCCTCAACCATGAAAAGTCTGTTGACACTTAGTTAATGATCTCTACATTGGAGCAATGTCTTCCATTGACTAAGGAATGCTGATTTTGGAAGCTGCATACACACAATCTTAGCCACAGTCCACATCGATCCTGTAGTTTCTTGACAAATGCTAGCAGAGATTACAGATGGCTTGAAGGAATGGCTACAGGTGGTATTGGCGGTGAGCGCGAGGCTTGTGTGGCGGTTAGGCATTGGTTTAGCGCAGTGTGGGGAGGGGAGGTGCAGCCATCACCTGCCCTTCCATTTTATAGGGTATTCTGTTAAAGGAATCCAGGGGTCTGGATCTCGTCCAAAGCCCAGGGAGGGGCTAGGGCCATGCCAGGACCCCTGGGAACGCCAGGGGTAAGCACCAGTCAATAGCCATTGATGGAGCTCTCCTGTCGGAAGTTTACCCTGTTAGGCTTTCTGTAGGGTGGGCAGGAGCCAGTTATAATCTTTGATACCAATGCCTAAGCCAATACCAGTCACACTTGTGTATTCAATAAAGTTGTGGCCTAAATTTGCCCATTAACCTTTAAACTAATTTCTGCGTCCATTGCGTCTTTATTTCCTTGGGGGCGGGTTTCGGGGCTTGACGTGCAAATCTTATTTGTTTGTTGAGTTTTATTCTTAAACCATCGTCAGTCTGAATAAAATACTGGGGATGGAGCCATTGGCAATGTGAACATACCCGAACAGCCGCTGTATATTCGCAGATGAGCGTGCATGCGCAGATGAAAGCTTAATGACTAGGAGAGCCGTGGTGCAACTCTTTTCTTTTCTTGTGAACATGCTGCTCTTGCTGAGATTTTACTACAAGGCCACAGGGTGGTTAACAAAAATGGCAAAAAATATATATAAATGTATCATCTTCTATATCTTCAGGTTCAGCACGTTTGCATATTAACCTTATGGATATGATTGGCCAGCTCATCTTCTTAACTTCTATAAAGAACAACAAAGTGGGTAACTTGTGTCTTGCAAATTCCTTGACTTCTGAGGAAGACCCCTTGGGGGTCAAAATCTTTGGTCTCCAGCATCAGTTTGGATAGATAAGATTCGTACTGTTGCCTTTTAATAATTTTATTCCCGTATTCATGGTACATTTGTGTTTTCTGTGGGATTAAAACCTTATTTTATTATTGTACACATTTTAACAGCACTTTATATGCATTTTTTGCTCTCACCTAATTTTGCATCTAAGCTCATACAGTGGAACCTCAGTTGTCGAACGTAATCCGTTCAGGAAGACAATTCGACTTCCAAAGTGTTCGACAACTGAGGCACAATTGCTGGTTAGCAAATTCCTTATCAAAAATGGAGAAACATGCCTCGGAAGCCATTTGACTTCCAAGGTGTGTTCGAAAACGGGAGCATTCACTTCCGGGTTGTCAGCATTTGGGTTCCTAATTGTTTGGCTTCTGAAGCATTCAACAACTGAGGTTCCACTGTATTATTTTCTGTCACAAATAGCTTTTTGTTTTCTTGTCTAGAGTGAGAAGCAACACCTCATAGACAGAAGATTCTTTAGGTTTTGTTGGCTCTTGATTCCTAGTCAGAGCTAACCTAATAATCTAATAAATAACTAATAAAATACAGTGGTACCTCGGGTTACATACGCTTCAGGTTACACACTCCGCTAACCCAGAAATAGTGCTTCAGGTTAAGAACTTTGCTTCAGGATAAGAACAGAAATCGGGCTCCGGCGGTGCGGCGGCAGCAGGAGGCCCCATTAGCTAAAGTGGTGCTTCAGGTTAAGAACAGTTTCAGGTTAAGAACAGACCTCCGGAATGAATTAAGTACTTAACCTGAGGTACCACTGTAATTATATTTCACACACACACACATTTTCTCATTTTCAGTAATGAATTAATTTAATTTCCAAAAGATCAGGAAATTTGCAAAATTTTGTGCTACTTTGGCTTATTTTAATGTGTGGAGTCTATTGTGCTACTATTGCTTCACAAAGTATTTGTATCAAATCATTTTATGCTGCCAATTGCTTTTGAAAAACAACCACTCTAGCTCTCCATCTTTAAATCTAATATGGCTATATTGCCATCAGGAAACTTTATAATAAAAGTGCAGTCAGGCTAAAACTAGCTGAAGCTGGATTACTGTCCTGAATCCATTCTGTGAATTCACAGTCTCAGTCACTCCTGCTTCCATTTGATTAGGCAACAAGTAGAACGGGTAACTTAGAAACCATAAGGTGAAATAAAAAGGTAAAGTGAGGGGGGGAAATTCACTGTGGAGAAATATGACATTAACATAATGCCTTGTGGTGCTGGAAACTAAGGTTTGTCTATAGGAAGTGGTGGGTGGAACCCATTTTCTGATTTAGCAAGGAATTTTTAAGAGCCATATCATGCAGAAGGACAAAGAGTAATTAATATATGTTATTGCAGTAGCCTTTGGGGAAGCTACCACTCCAAAATTCCCCTTTCTTTTGCACCTTGGTGTAGTGCTACCCAGCATGTTAGAGCCACGGAGAGGGAAATAATAATAATAATAATAATAATAATAATAATAATAATAATAATAATATCTAAGGAGAAAACCTTAGTCCTTTCTTCCTTTACACCAAGTGAAGAGGAAGTAAATAGGAAGTAACAGGAGGAGGAATGTGTTTTGTGGGTGGGGCATTGGCCAGGAGGCATTTCAGGAAAAGAGACGGCTGTCACGAATGGTGGCGTGGTTTTACAACCTCAGATTGCCTGGGAAACATGAGTTCTGGCTTTCTGGAGTAAAACTTGGGAAATTTCTGAGTGAATGTAACAAGAAGTATGAGCTCATACGTCTTGTGTCCCACCATGTGCTGGAGAGGTGGACATGTGAATGTGATACCACATCTTCTGTCTTTTCATCAAAGCAGGGCTGCTACCTCTTTCCCCCTTTGTGTGCCATCTCTTGTAAATACACAGAAACCGAATGACTTATCACCTTTGAATTTTCTGGTACTAGCTAGTAAGCTAAAGCCACTTCCGCCTTAAGGAGGAGGTGGGGTTGCGGGCTCTCATGACCCCTCCATGTGCGTGGGGTGTGTGGTCAGCCACACACGATTGGGGGGGATTCCCGGCCGCGTCACTGACCAGGCGACCAATCCAATTGGTCTGGGGGTGTGGCCTGCTTGATTTAAGCAGAACGCAACAGGGAGCTCTCCCCTTTTCACGCTTCCAGCTGCTCCGGTTTTCCCACCCTTCCGCCCTTTAGGTTTTTCATCTCTTGACCTTGCTATGGGCTTTGGTTGGTCGCCGTTGAGGGACCTGGTAGGACTTTTTCCACTTGGCAAATTGGCACCAGCCACTTGGTTTTCGCCTACCTCATAGCAAATTGTCACAACTTGGTAAGATTAGGCGTTTAGGCATTGGAATATGTCTGGAGAAGAGATGAGGGGAGGTAGTGCCATCACCTGCCCCACACATTGAAGCATATTCCATTAAATGATTCTGGGGCGCGTGGCCCTGTCCGAAGCCCGGTGAGGCCTAAGGCACGACCCCTATCGGTGACCCCTGGAGGAGCTCCTAGTTGATGTGCATCAGCAGGACTACCCCTACTGGTGGTTAACCCTTCCCAGACTCCCTGCAGATGGGCAGGAGTCAGATATAGTCGGTTAGGTCCAATGCCTAAGCCAATACCGCTCACAATCTGTAACCAATAAAGTTGTGGCCTTTTTTAGCCTATTAACCTAAAATACTGGTGTCAAGTGTCTTTATTCAACCTCTGGGGGTGGGGGGTGGGACCTTGCCATGCAAAGAGATGAGTGAAGTGGACATTCCTTTTCTGTAGTCTGTGGGATGTCTGTAGTATGCCATTTTCCATTTTCTTTTTGCCTCTGCAGCAGAGACACTCTAGTGTAGTGTCCCATGCTGGTAACAGAGAACAAATTTTAATTGGGAGAGCACTCTAGCAGTCAATTTGTTGATGGAATTAATTAGTTAACACTGCAAACATGGAGAACCGTGGGATTTCTCTATTGTTCTGCATAATTTAAAGGTACATTGATATGCCTCTAGTATGTAATTCCTTAGTCATAGAAAGCAGCCACAAATATCTTACATGCTTTGTTAATGATATTTTCTAACTTTGCACACTACTACCTAAACTATGCCTCTGGTCAATTAGGAAGTAACTGATTGATGGATACAGTAAGCATTTTATGTAGACAAGATGTAACTAGAAAATTTGAACTGGGAATTTTTTTTTTTAACAAACTGATAGTGCTGGTTTGCTAAAGAAACCTGTCGAATACAGACTTCAGGCAGTTGTAGACATTCTAGGAGTGTATTAGTTATCATGTCTATTTTATTTTATTTTAAGCCTTTGAAATGTATCGGTGAAGAAACAATTCAAAATCCTATATTCTTCTTGTAGTAGAAAATAATTCCTTGCTCAACTAATGTGTTCTATCATTTTCTGTCCTGATTGCCTTTCTATTCCTTTCGCCCGGTGGTGTTCCTGAATTAGGGGTGGGCCAAGTCATTTGTGACCACTGGACTGTACAAATTTTCTCTGCCTCTATGACAGGGGCTCGGCAGTTATTGATGTTCCTCCCTGGTCAGCAGTTGAGCATGAAATCTGTTTACAAAACAGCCCCAGAAGTAGATGTGGAATTGCATGCATGAGCTCAACATATTATTGATGCTTCTTCTTAGCTACCTTGAACTGCTTCCTCCATACAATAGAAATACTGTTCAAATACAGCCTAAGTTCCTTAATATAATGTAAGAGTTGCTAACTGAGCAACCCCCAACTCTGGCACTTCTGTTTTAGCGGGGCCATTTGTAGATGGCAGGAGACTTCCCCTCCTGCCTCCTTTGTTCTGGACATTTTATTTATTCTCAAAAGTACACATATTTCTGGCTAAGACATTCTTAACACTGAGCACCTATTGTAATGAACAATTAAACAGGGCCATGTAGTAGGTTTCTATGGGACTGCACAAATCCTTTCATTATTTTGCTAAGGCCGATTGTCTGACATGAGTTCATAACTTTGCTATACAGTCGTACGTTGGAAGTCAAACAGAATCCATTCCGGAATCCGTTTGACTTCCAAAACGTTCAGAAACCGAAGCTGTGGAAGCTGTGTTGGATGTTCGGCTTCCAAAAATAGTTCGCAAACTAGAACACTCACTTCTGGGTTTGTGGCATTCAGGAGCCAAAATGTTTAAGATGAGAACTAAACTGTTCGAAAACCAAGGTATGACTGTATTTGTTATGAGAGACACAAAGAGTACGTTTTCTTAAGATACACTGTGTTTTGTAGTTTCACCTTAAATAGTTAGCAATGCATATTTTAAGCTTTGTTAAAAACATTGGTCTTTCTTTTTGAAATGGTTCCCTCAGTTGAGTGAACCCTGCTCCAAGGGAGCAAAGGCCTAACCTAAGATGAATATAAAAACTGCACAGGACAATGTTCTTGGATTCTAAAATTTGCCACAACTGGACAGCCAGTGTGGTGTGTTGGTTAAGAGTGGTAGACTCGTAATCTGGTGAACCGGGTTCGCATCTCCGCTCCTCCACATGCAGCTGCTGGGTGGCCTTGGGCTAGTCACACTTCTCTGAAGTCTCTCAGCCCTGCTCACCACACAGAGTGTTTGTTGTGGGGGAGGAAGGGAAAGGAGAATGTTAGCCGCTTTGAGACTCCTGAAGGGGAGTGATAAAGCGGGATATCAAATCCAAACTCCTCCTCCTCCTCCTTCATGGATTCCAGATGTAGGTAGACTTTGACTGAGGCATTGGGCGTATATTCTTGGGGGAGAGGCACTGATACTTGAGCAGGGCCAAACCTGGAAGGTCTACTCTACGTCAAGACGAGGGTCTAGTATGGCTTGTATGTACAATGCAGTTTTTGACTGTCCCCATTGCCATGAGCTCCCTTTCACATTAATTTGTCTCCATTCAGTAAGTTAAAGAAAATACGCTCTATTTCTGGATGGAGGCAGAACATTTGCATTTGTACAATTTATTTCCCAGATTCAGATTTCTAGGTTGGTTGCTTAGTTGACATGCTAGTATATACTCTTGACTGGGTGATACAACAGCAAGCAATACATTCTCATTACCTTTTTCTGAAACAGGAAATTTCATGTCTGATTTTAAGGTTTATATAGGAATCATAAAAAAATTCTTAGTCAATTAATCCTATAGGTATTCTCAGAAATCCCATTGTAATCCTATCTCCACTTACCTGGCAGTAAGCTTCAGTGAGACTGACTTCTAGGTAGATAGGTATAAGGTTGTCCTGTTAGTGTCTTAACTTTGCAATGTGCATGAGGATGTTCAATAAAAAATGTTCATTGCAAGATTGAGCCCTCACTTTTTAAAGGCAGATGTAGGACAAATGCAAGCTTTGAATAACTGATAGGCAGATATATATTTCAGTTTGGCTACTTCTTTTATAGAATAAAAATATTGATGTGAGATCAGTATCACTACAGTGGTGCCCCGCAAGACAAATGCCTCGCAAGACAAAAAACCCGCTAGACGAAAGGGTTTTCCGTTTTTGAGTTGCTTCGCAAGACGATTTTCCCTATGGGATTGCTTCACAAGACGAAAACGTCTTGCGAGTCTTGCAATTTTTTTTCGCTCCCCCCCCCTTTTCTAAGCCGCTAAGCCGCTAATAGCCTTTTAGCCGCTAAGCCTTTAATAGCCGCCAAGCCGCTAAACCGCTAATAGCGCTAATCCGCTAAGCCGCTAATAGGGTTGCTTCGCAAGACGAAAAAACCGCTAGACGAAGAGAGTCACGGAACGGATTATTTTCGTCTTGCGAGGCACCACTGTATTAGAATATCATAATATACAAATATCTTTAAGCAGATGTCATACAAAAATCAACCACATGTTTTAGTTCTGTAGAAAATCTGTTGGGAACGTGACATTTTAAGAACATTGTTCATGAGTCTTCAAATTTATTTGGTGTGGTAACGTTATTTGATTTTATTTAGATTCATTTCTTGTTGTTGCTGTTTTGTTGTTTAGTCGTTTCTGACTCTTCGTGACCCCATGGACCAGAGCACGCCAGGCATGCCTGTCTTCCACTGCCTCCCACAGTTTGGTCAAGCTCATGTTAGTCGCGTCAAGAACACTGTCCAACCATCTCGTCCTCTGTCGTCCCCTTCTCCTTGTGCCCTCAATCTTTCCCAACATCAGGGTCTTTTCCAGGGAGTCTTTTCTTCTCATGAGGTGGCCAAAGTATTGGAGCCTCAGCTTCAGGATCTGTCCTTCCAGTGAGCAGTCAGGGCTGATTTCCTTCAGAATGGATAGGTCTGATCTTCTTGCAGTCCATGGGACTCTCAAGAGTCTCCTCCAACACCATAATTCAAAAGCATCAATTCTACGGCGATCAGCCTTCTTTATGGTCCAGCTCTTACTTCCATAAGTCACTACTGGTAAAACCATAGCTTTAACTATGCAGACCTATGCTGTTGACCAGTGCTCTGTTGAAGGTACAACATACTGTTTCAGCATTCTTCTTAAAAAATCTCTTGCTGTGTCTGTTTCAGTAGCCTTCATTCTCTTTCTTAAATCCCCCCGCCCTTGTATTGTGCAGATATTGTCATGGATTGGCCTGTGTGCATATATAGAATCCCTGCATGCAAAAATTTCTACATACTAGTGTTCTTAGCAAAGGGCATTCCCATGAATAAAATATTTATGAAGTATTGTGTTTTGCTATGCTTCATGAAAAGAGCATCAGTAATGGCAATATTGAAACATTTCACTGCCTTCGGAGCTTCAGTGCATGAAGTAAGATGCAACAGTGCCCCCAACTCCTGCAAAGTTCTCTCTAGAAAGAGGAGTTTGCAATATAGGGCAATATAATTTTACTTTTTGTGCATGTTTCCTTCACAAATCCCAAATGACACTTCTTTCCTAAATTGTATACAATTCCCGTTTCCTTAGTATTGAACTTAATCTTCTTGCTTTCTTATTTTCTCTTTTTGAAATATGCCAGTCTGGATTAGCTTTCTGCTGTTGGACATTTGGAGCTAAATGTGACTCAGTAGCATACACAATGGACAGGAGGATGTTGCTCGGTATTGAAAAGGGTTCTTAGAGTTAGAGATTTAATTTAAAAGCAAGTGTAGTGGAAGAAGAATTCCTGCTACCCTATTCAGTACTATTTGGCACGATTGTTTGTCCATCAATGAGAGAGGTTGAGGGCCGAGGTTAAAGTATGTTGTAGGTCAGAACTAAAGCAGAGCTTTTGTGGAGCTGCTTGACAGCATTTGCCTATATCCTACCTTGTTCCTGCCCAGTGTTACCAGCCCTGTCATCCGCATGGCTTCACTAACAGTATTTTAAAATGGCACTTTCCTATTCCAGATGCGTGTGTTTTCACAGCCTGAAATACTAAAAGCCTATCGCAGTCATACAAGAAGCTACAGAGTTCTCCCCCCTCCCTAAAAGGGCAAGGGTCGCAGGGGAACATATTAGTATGTTTTCTGGTTAGTTAACGTCATGGCACTCCGAAAGTGTGCAAAGGAAAGGATCAGGAAAGGGCTCCGGGTTGTGTGATGTGAACGATAATGAGAGCCACTCGGGGCACAGTGCCAAAGACTTTGCTATTGTTAATCACTTACGTCTGCATGGAGAGGTGAACAGAGCACGGTGTTTATAGCTACAGAATGCATCACCTTCTTTTCCGCGTGACATTTTGTGACATAGATTCCCATTCACAATCTTTCTGAAAATATTGAGAGGCGCAAGAAGTGTTTTTGGAGCAACACATTGAAATCAGAAATATTACGTAACACAAGAGGGTGCGCGGGGTGTGTGTGTGTGTGGATGCATCTCAAATGAGATTTGTCCTTGACATGTAATTATACATTTTCAAGCATGAGTGTTCTGTATCCCCCTTTCTTTCCTGTTCCATGGGTTAACTCTGTCTTGTGTTTTGTCCTGAATTCCAGTTTAACTTTGATAATTTTTAATATTTGATGGAGCCGGAGAGGCATGGTTGTTGCACTCTCCTTGCGCCACCCTCCCTAGATGTAAAGGCTCCTCATTTAGGCTGGTGTGGGATGTGGTAGTCTTGCACCTCTCGATACCAGCCTCACCAGGAAAGGTGAGATTGGGGTCAAAGTGCCTGGCCACTGCGTCCCTCAAACCTCCCTCTCCGAGTGCTCGCAAAGCAGTACAGGACTGGTTTGGGGAGGGCGGAGGGAGCCATGCTCCCCAGAAACATGTGCTGCTCAACACTATGCCTCTGACCCACAGGGTCTCTGAAGAGCCCATGAATTCTTCACGTAGCAACTTGTAGGACTGGGAGACCACTCCTTAAAAATGTTTGCTTGATCGGAGGAACAGATGCTAAGCCTTTTAGGAACAATAGGCCTTGCACTAGATGGAACCAGTTGTATTTCACAAGCCCCAATTTCTCACAAAGAGTAGCCTTTTGAAATAGGGTGCCCTTTCTCGATGAGATGGTTCACCCAGAAAACACCGTTGGACTCTCATCCACAATACTGAAGATCTTTGTCATTGTTGTGGGAGTTTGGATGAGCAAGGAAGGGAGGACTTGCCCGCTGCTAATACATTGCACCATTGCCACCAAACTAACATAGTAGCATGAAGAAAGGGGTTAGCTATTTTATCTACAGTGGCCCACTGGGGGTAGGACTGGTAGTGCCCATACAGTTCCCACCAACTGCAATTCCCTCCATAACTAAGGATTTTTACACCTCCCAGAATAGCATTGTGCACGTTCACCAACCAAAGTGTGACTTCCTCTCTAAAGATTTTACAGAATTCCCTGCTAAAACCATCTGGTCCCGGGGTTCTTCAGTCCTGGAAAAAAATGTGTGCGCCTTGAAGAAAAACATGATACTTCTTCTGGGGTCCTGTTCAGAGTGCTTCATGTGTCGATCAGATGTTTAATGGTTATTGTATTTGTATTCATTAAAAAAACCACAATAAAATTTGTTAGTTTTTAAAGAAAATACTTAAGGAAGTTGCCAAGCAGGCCTGGAAAGGGGTAGGCTCGGGAAATGGTCTGTGGAATGGGCGTGGCCTGGAGAGAATTATGAGGGCCAGACAGGGAGGACTGGAGGGCAGAATCTGGCCCCTGGGGCTGAGGTTTGCTATCGCTTATGTGGGGCAAAACAAAGCAAAACAACTGAAGGAACTAAAAGCCGCAACAAACCACATGCGATGTGTTGTGAGCAGAATTTAGAATAATAAAAATATATTATTTGTTTATTTATTAAAACAAGATTTGTTAACAGACTCCAAAATCGGTGAACTAATTTGGCTTAATAGAATTTCAGAAGCATCTCTTAAGTATATTGCAGGAAGAAAGGAAGTGACCATCACCCTGAAGGCTCATAGTATTGTCTTAAGATTCCTGTGTGTAATCATTTTTATTAGTTTTCAGTTACAGTAACCCAATAAATGCCTCATTGTCAATACCAAATTATAATACAACTAATAATGCCAATTGTTCAGATGCCAAATTTTATTCTTTTGTTGATCCCCTACGTGCTAGAACTGATGATTTGATAATTTACTTTAACTCTGCATTCAAAAAACTTACAAATTCCAATTACCGGTACATACCAGCCAGAATAACAAACCCTTATATTGCAGCTGCAATTTTAACAACTTCCATTCACATTAACACCTCAAATAATTTAAAGTCCTACTACAGGCAAAGCCTTCAGACTCTCTCTTTCTTCTTCTTGTGTGTGGCTATTTTTCTGTCCATGATGTTTCTTCCTGTCCTTGTACTGTATTATGTCCATCTTTTGTCAATTGTTGCTGTTCTCCATCATACCTTGGGCGGAGCAAGTAATCCATTGCATTGCCTTAAGATTCCAAAGGGGTATGTATGACTGCCAGGATTGTCAGCCATGATGAAGAATGTGCTTTTTGACCAGTGCCAGATTTACATATAAGCAAGCTATAGCTTAGGGCCCCACACTCTTGGAGGCCCAAAAAATTAAAGAGAAAAAATACCTGGATGTATATTTCTAAAATACAAGATAAAAAACAAATAAAATTAAACCTACATACAGCAACAGGGTTTTGTGTTCTGTAGGCTTGCTGCTATGATGTAAGTAATGGGCCCTGCCTGCTAGCCTGCTCACTAAAATATCACTGGTTTGCTCATTTCTATATATAGGGTGCCTACATTCTGCATGTGCAAATGGCTTTAGATACCTATTAGGTCCATAAATTACCATAAAGCATATATTCAACAACAAAAAAGTGACAATTGGTTGTTGACAAAGGACAGCTGGACATATGAAGGGCCCCATTACCTTCAGTAGCTCAAGGCCTCATCAAACCTAAATCCGGCCCTGTTTCTGACCCAGTCAAGCAACACATAAGCAAATATGTCTTACGTGAGCTAGGAAGGGGTATGTATCCTTCCTCATTTTATCCTCCCAGAAAAACCTGATAGGAACTTCAAAAAAAGAAAAAAAGGATGTGACTGAAAAGGGAGGGGCGAAATGGTCTCACTAATTGGCATTTCAAAATATGAGAAGGCAAGGTTATCTCTAGAAAATCTTTAAGACCAAGATAAATAAATAAATATTTGGGCAGCAAGAGAGTGAAAACTGCCAGATGGCTGTATAGAATACACCCCTTTTTAAAAGTTGTATTATGGTCTGTTCAGTTGCTACCAAAAGCTTCATTGCACATTTGAACCGCAGGAGAAAAATCTCCTCCCCTCCCCCAGCGCTACATTAAAGTAATAACTTAGTTGAAAAGGTCTTTGATGCAGCTCACAATTTTCTTCTTCATTACTCCCCTGAACCATTTATTTGCTCATTAATTTATATGTGCCTTCTCTAAAGGCACTGTTAGAAAACTTGTGCGCTGCCAATGTTCAGATCCACCTCACCCTCCCGCCCGCCCTCCACATGGCCATCAGTATCTGGAAATAGTTCGATCCTTTGTCATTACTCCTTCAGATGGGTAGATGCAAAAGCCAAATTCATCTCGTCTTTGAAAATGCATTTGATACACTTTCCCATCTTCTGTGATAGTATGGGAGTCATTATTGCAGCAGTTGGCTCTGACACGCTTGCACAGACACAAATTGAGTCCGACAGGACTGATGTCTCATGGACTTTGCTGTCATTTGAAATGCTGGCACAAAGATGGTAGCGGTGAAAGCAGAGAGCTGGTGCTTTCAGCACGTTGAGGGTTTCTGAGGGTTTTGTGTTTTGTGTTAGGTTTGTGTTTTGTGATAGCAGCAATCAAATCAAGAGACGGTTTTCCATGAGCTTTATTAAAGCTGAGTTCTAGTGTCTGCTTCTCTTTTTCTTATCTCAAGTAGATTTTTAATATTATTCTGTGATCTAAAACAGGCTCTTCATACCACCCACGGATCTGTAGCAATCCTTTTCAGTAGAATAATAATTAGTATTATTTTCTCTCCCCTTTTTCATCTTAATCTTTCCTTCATGCAAGCAATTCTTGCATTATGATATAAATAGTATTTTCTTTCTATTGTGCTTGTTTCAGACCTGCCAAAGCATATATCTTACCTCTGCTTAGAAAACCACAATTAAATTGTAGAGTTATGTTAGTGGCATAGATCTATTTTTGGATATCTCTAGAATTTCCTGTTGGAGGCGATGTGTTTTGTGTGTGTGTTATGTTTCTGACATAGCTTGGTTGGAGTGAATAAAGTAGAGTCAAATTGATTTCTTCTTAAAGGCAGATGTTCATGCTGTATTATTCATTAGTTCTTATACAAGATACAAAATTAAACCGACTGAACAGGAATATGTAATCTTTATTCATAATTTATCCATGAATTATATAATTTGTGTTTAGTGATAAATCAGAGAGGAAACAATAACAGTTCTGTGTGGACAGATTTTCAAGATGCCACACCAGATAAGACTTGGTTGGATTAATCCACAAATACCAATATCCTAGCCTTGCATATAGCGCATTAGGAACAGAAGCAGATTTAGCTCTGTCATTCTTACCTGATGCAAGGAAATCAGCTTCCAATATGTTGTTTGTTAGCAGGCTTTTGTCCTGGAGGTTGAATCCTTCTAAACCCTTCTTTAGAGTATCTGTATGGCTTATTCCAGCTGAAGTATTAAAGTAGGACATCATTAGGAATGACAGCTCATTTTCATGATGTGGGGCTAAGGAAAGGAGACTCTCCGCAGCACATAGGAACTGTTGATCACAACCTGGGTTACAAGGTGCCTTGGAAAAGAACATAGTGGCTGTTAAAATGTGCTGCTCTCGGGTTATTTTACCAGGCTAATCCCAGCCTTCAAGACTGGAATCCAATGCTTTTATCTTGCTCATTATAAGTGTGCATTGTTTATGTATTTGGAAAGGAAGGAGCAAAAACATTCTAAATATTTCTCTCTCTCTCTTTCTTGTTCCTCTCAGGCTTTGAAAATTCTTCATCTGGAATTTCAGATTGGAGAGACTCGCAGTGGCTTATAAGCCAGTGATCGAAGCCGCCAAAGTATGCTGGTGCCAAGCTGTCGGAGGATGCATGTAGCCAGGCCAGTAGTACTGCTCCTCTGCTTCCTGCTCTGTGCTGATGCTGAAAGTAAGCTCTCCCCCGTCTACTTTTTTCACCCTTGCAAATAAAATATTGGCCGTAATGAAGAGTTCTGTTTATGGTCGGCACATTCTGGGGGCTTGTGAATAATCTTGCTTTTGACTCAGTCTTGAGACACTGTGGGATCCACCTTGGCTCTCAGCCAGTGTTTGAAAGGGATTATTTACTGACTTCCCTACTATTTTTTCCTGCCGTTAATACCCCTTTTCTTGAGCATTGGAGGGTTCCTACTGCTCTCTGTTTGCTTGTGATCAGTCATTTCAAAGAGACAATGCGAACAAAATTGTGTAGCCAAAACAAAACCTAACCTTGCTTGCCAGAAGGCAAACATCACTTAGTCTTACTAGGTATTTTTCCCCCCAGTTCCTTGGATATTTTCTTTTCAAGCTCTGAAAAGACAAACAATGCAATGTTGAGGCCAATTAAAATTCCAGGTCCTTTGTGTCTGTCACAGCAGCTGTTGTAATGTATTATGTCCAACAGCTGTCGTGGAGTACAGTATTTGAATAAACCAAGCAGAACTGTCAACTTTGAGGCTGGGCTTTAGAGTGTGGAGACTTTGGTGTACTGCAGGCACCTAGGTTCTAAGTCCAGGACTCATATTGTGGTACTGTAGAGTTTTGGTCAATTAGCTTGCCAATTAATGAGAAGATAATATCTTCTTCTTAATTAGGAAATCATTAGGTTTGCCTTGTTTACACGTGTTCTTTGTCCCAGCTGTCTTCTGGCTTTCCACATTGAACAAGGAGGGAAAACCCCTCTTGCGTGAACTAGTTGAGGCAGGTTTGTCTGTATTCTGGTGACATCACTTGAACTCGCAGCATTTCCCACTGGTAACTTCTTTGAGCTAATTTTGAGGGAATCTTTAATTTGGAGGGGCTTTGTAAGCACCCAGGGGAATCACTTTAAGAAGTAAACAACCTGAGTGCTAAAATATTACATCACATTGTAGGTATCGTTAGCAAGCATTGATACTACTTACTTGTCTCTTGGGTTCAGCATGGACAATTGTTTTTTGAACATCTTCGTCAAGAAAGAAGTATGGTATATAGTGTGCTCTTACTGTCACACTTTGATTCAAGTTAATATATCAATGAGTGTACTAAGCTGCAGATTCTGGTGGCTGTTCCTCGTGGTTTTCCGTTTTCAATCATGTGTACAGAATAGTCTGAAGTTAGGTTTAGAGTGAATGAAATTTAGAAAGCAAACACTGAAAACACACATTTGTAAATTAATGACAGTGGTGAATGTTGGACCTCTTCCAGATAGTTAAATGACCAGCTGGGATGTTTGTGCATAAGGTGAAGCCAAGGACATTTTAACACTTCAGCCAATAAATAATGAACTGGGATATAGCCCAATCTTTTTTCAATTAGGCATTTTAAGAGAGTCACTTTTTAAAAAATGTGGAAATTGTTCTTAAAGGACAATAGATTAAAAATATATATCCTGAAGTTTTGCCAATTGTAAAATGTTCATGATGATAGAACTGGAGAAAAAATTGTCACAAGTCAGATAAAACTTTGCAAAGATCACAGGTTTTTTTGTTGCTTTTTTAAAAAGTGAAACAAAGTTTAAACCTTCCCAGTAGCTTTTGGAAATGAACAAAAGAACAACTGTTTCAACAGTTTGTTTCTTTTTCCTTTGTTAAGCATTTGAACACAGAAAAAAATATTTTCCTGAGAATCGCTAGCAGATTTACTTTTTAAACAGGCAATTTTGTAATAAAGTGCTTTCAGATTTCCTTGCTTTGCAAATCGTTGTTTTCAGCATTCTGTTCCTTATTGCTCAAAACAAAATAAAATTTGGCAATCAGCTATTAAGCACTGTGGGTTTTGACAAGAGGCTTTTGTTTCTCTTAACACATTTGCTCCTTTGGAGTAGTTCGTGAAACTGCCGACTTAAGGATAATAAGTAGGTCTGGTTGGTTAGTTTCCAATTAAGTATTTCCCACTGGAAAATGTTTCTCTGAAATTTCTTGCTGGCAGAAATATCATTAAATGCTCTGTGGGGAAAGTTATCACCCTCCCATGCTAATGTTACATTTTATAGACCCTGAGTCTCCAAAGTGCATTATGGGAGTTGAATTTTGCAGAATCCCTCCTATTGCCTCCAGTCATCTGCATACTTGTCTCATACAGAAATAAACATACAGTGGTACCTCGGGTTAAGTACTTAATTCATTCCGGAGGTCCATTCTTAACCTGAAATTGTTTGTAACCTGAAGCACCACTTCAGCTAATGGGGCCTAATGAGGTACTACTGTATACATATACAGGTGATGTGTTCTACACAAGGCAGAAGCCCTCGCTGGTTTAAGATTGGGGTATCTCCTGTTCAAGTTTGCCCAACGGCTGAGACAACATTCATAGGCCCTGCTGGTTGTCCCCATTTGCCTTTTTCGATTGGGATCAGGGAGAATGCTTTATTCGTGACTCTGCCTATGCTTTGAAACTCCCTTCTGAAGGAGGCAGTCTCACCTTCCACTTCTTTAGGAGCCTTCTGAAAGATAGTATACACTTTCCTTAAAAAAAGAGGGGGGAAAGCATTTTTGTTTCTGGATGGTTGTTTTTATAATATTTTTAATCTGTTGGTGCATTATGATTTAGTGTTAAGTGCTGGTAACTTAGGTGTTAAAAGGTACCCCTGCCCGTACGGGCCAGTCTTGACAGACTCTAGGGTTGTGCGCTCATCTCACTCTATAGGCCGGGGGCCAGCGCTGTCCGCAGACACTTCCAGGTCACGTGGCCAGCGTGACATCGCTGCTCTGGCGAGCCAGAGCTGCACACGGAAACGCCGTTTACCTTCCCGCTAGTAAGCGGTCCCTATTTATCTAATTGCACCCGGAGATGCTTTCGAACTGCTAGGTTGGCAGGCGCTGGGACCGAGCAGCGGGAGCGCACCCCGCCGCGGGGATTCGAACTGCCGACCTTTCGATCGGCAAGCCCTAGGCGCTGAGGCTTTTACCCACAGCGCCACCCGCGTCCCCAACTTAGGTGTTAAGTCAGATGTTAAATTGTGGTATTATTATTTTTTATGAAGAAAGGTGGAATGGAAATGTGTTTTAAGTGCATAGTATACATTAGTTACTCCTGCCAACCTAGCAGTTCGAAAGCACGAGGTGCAAGTAGATAAATAGGTACCGCTCCAGAGGGAAGGTAAACGGCGTTTCCATGCGCTTCTCTGGTTTGCCAGAAGCAGCTTAGTCATGCTGGCCACATGACCCGGAAGCTGTATGCCAGCTCCCTAGGCCAATAAAGTGAGTTGAGCGCCGCAACTGGACCTAATGGTCAGAGGTCCCTTTACCCTTTACCTTTATACATGAGTTATATATGTCCCTTTGTGTTTGTGTGTGTAATACTGAGCCTCTTGCGCTTGCTGATCAGAAGGTTGACGGTTTGAATCCCCATGACGGGGTGGGCTCCTGTTGCTCTGTTCCACCTCCTGCCAACCTAGCAGTTCAAAAGCACAGCAGTGCAAGTAGATAAATAGCTACCACTGCGGTGGGAGGGTAAACGGTGTTTCCATGCACTCTGGTTTCCGTCATGGTGTTCTGTTGCGCCAGAAGCAGTTTAGTCCTGCTGGCCACATGACCCAGAAAGCTGTCTGTGGACAAATGCCGGCTCCCTCAGCCTGAAAGCAAGATGAGTGCCGCAACCCCATAGTCGCCTTTGACTGGACTTAACTGTCCAGGGGTCCTTTAACACACACACACACACACACACACACCCCTATGGGCTGCTGCTTCTGCTCCTGTTGCTCACAAACCTGCCTACCCGCCAATCCCTTCCCTTTATGCTTTGCCCCAAACTCCCTCCTTCTTGACTTGCAGCTCACCCCTCAAAACCCTCTGCACTTCACAGTTCACCAACTACCCCCCTCCCCAGTCCCACTCAATGCTGTCACTGCTAGGGAAAGCAGAATGAAGGGCAGATCTTTTTCCACCCACTCCCCTGATGCTGTGACAAGCAAGTCTCTATTTTGAAAGGCAGGCTTCCTTCACCTGGAATGCCATCAATGCTTTGTGTGTCCCCCTCCATTGACATATCTTTGGGGCGATGCGAAGGGGAGAAAGACTTCTCCTTCCCCTGATTCAGTCCAGGGAAGGAAGCCTGCGGTTTTTTTAATTGCAGGCTTCTTCCTTCTCACAATGGTGACCCCAGGGGATTGTGAGAAGGCCAGCCTGGGCCACCCACTTTCTCTGCACTCCTCACTTCCTTCCCTGCTCTTCCTTTTGAATACGATCTACAAAACATGTTCGCATTCCAGCCAGAGTTAAGCACCTTTGTGTCCCATTAATGTAAAGATGGGGCAAATTTAATTAGGTGCTTGAAAGACGAGGTACATGTCCCATGGAGTGTAACTCTTAACCTCCTGCTCTTTGCATTGCAAAGGGAAGCAGCGGAAGCAATCAGGAAAAGGGCATTTAAACCTTTCCAATTTCTGCATCCCAGAGTTTCAGAGCCACGTTTACTTATGAAAACACATAGAAACCTGACAGGTATAAAAGCAGTTGTGGGAGAGGAGTTGTAGCAAAATAAAAGTTGTGGACAGGGGGGAAATCAAGGAATCATTTCTTGTCGATTCTGCACTGAAAATTGCCTTCTCTTTGTGTCGCTATTCTACAAAGAAGTAGGCACCCATGTTTTCTGGTGTCCAGTTGCCTGCAATGTGCACAAGATTTACATCAGATATACCAGAGAAAGAAGTTAACAAACTGCAAAATTTTAGCTCTATCCTAAGAAGAGATAAGTTGCCAGACATAGCTTTTGATTTTTAACTTTCCCACCATTTACAGTGGTACCTCAGGTTACATACACTTCAGGTTACATACGCTTTAGGTTACAGACTCCGCTAACCCGGAAATAGTGCTTCAGGTTAATAACTTTGCTTCAGGATGAGAACAGAAATCGTGCTACAGCGGCGCGGCGGCAGCAGGAGCCCCCATTAGCTAAAGTGGTGCTTCAGGTTAAGAACAGTTTCAGGTTAAGTACGGACCTCCGGAACAAATTAAGTACTTAACCGAAGGTACCACTGTATTTAGAAGGAAAACAGAGGGAGCTGCTTGTGCTTTGAGCCCCAAAACCCATCCCCTCATGGAAATAAAGACACAGTGGAGACAGAATTTAGTTTAAATGCTAATGGGCAGATTTTGGCCACAACTTTATTAAAATACACAAATGTGATTGGTATTGGTTTAGGCATTGGTATCAAACTATATCTGGCTCCTGCTCCACCCTGCAAGAAGCCTGGAAGGGTAAACAACCAGCAGGGGGATCTCCGTCAGTGTATATTGACTGGTGCTCACCCCTGGGGTCCTGGGGGTCCTGGCATGGCCCTAGCCCCTCTCTGGGCTTCGGACGCGATCCAGACCCCCAGATTCCTTTAAGGGAATACCCTATTCATTGGAGGGGCAGGTGATGGCTGCACCTCCCCTCACCACATTCCCCTAAACCAATGCCTAACCGCCAAACCTTACAAAGTTGTGACGATTGCTAAGAGGTAGGCAAAAACCAAGTGGCCACAGCCAATCTGCCACATTGGGAAAAATTCCTACCTGGCCCCCATTCCAAAACTGAAGTCCAAAGCAAGGCCAAACACGACCTAATTAACGGGTGGGTGGCAGGTGTTCGGCAGCATGAAGCAAAAGGAGGTCCCTACATCATGCTGCCAAATAGATACCCCCAACCCTCAACCTTGCCATGCTGCTGATTGGCTAAAGGCCATTGGCATAACTGTGGCACCACCGGCTTGGAGCAGGGCAAGCCCCACCCACAAGCTGGTTAGGGAAGTGTTTCAGGGCTGAGCACAACATGGACCCTCTGTTAGGAGGACCCAACTTCCCACCATAGGAGAAAGGGGTAGTGATGGAATACCTGCCTACTTAAATGAAATCAGATAGCCTTAATATGTAAACGGTTAAGAATACATTCAAGCCCTAACCCCCAAGGTTTTCATGCTTAGTCCATTGCCTGAGTTCCCATTGCCTGTGTTGCAAAGGTAAGGTCAAGAGGAAGCTCCTACTCAGCTGTACTTAAGCAGAAGTAGACTCCTTTTTACAATCAGGCATCATGATAAAGCAAAACCCATGAAGAGCATTCCTCTTGTTTTCAACCTCCTCTGCACAGTACTGGAACAGTTGGGGGCTGAGGTATGTGTGTCATAAGGTTGAGGACCCTGGGGGCAAGGGCCGTCTTTACCCAGGGGTGCAAGAGGTGCTCCAAATGTATACCCACAGTATACATTTCCTCTCAATTGGCGGCAGTGAAAAGCAATAGAGTGGAAGTCCCCACCCTCTGTTGCTCTGTTACTTGTAGCGTCTAATATTCCCAACGAGTCAGGAAACAAAAGCAGTTTTTCCCTGCTGTGTTGTTGTTACAGGTGATCGATTTTCCCTCCCAAAAAAGCTCAAAAAGTTTGAGTTTGTCCCCCCCAAAAAAAGGTCAACAATAAAAGTTGATTTGCAATCGGCTAAACTAAATTTGGGGGCGCAGGGCAGATCTTTGAACCTCGGCGGTGCATATGCTAAAGACCTGTCTACACCCTGAATCATTTGTCAGTTCAGGTGAACTCCTAAGCACACCTACTTGTGAGTACACATCTTCCTTTTTTAGGCCAAAGCATCTGGAGAAGACACGCATCCAAAGCAGAGACTGGTAACAGGCAGGCCACTGTGTTCTTGGCATTTCCTAACCCACTCTCAATGATCCCCTCCTGTAGGTTGTTCAATATTAAACCAAAACTTCAAAAGAACGCTTACAAATTTTCAACACTTTTTGTTTGTTTGTTTTTAAAGGAACTGAATGACAGTGAGTTACAGAGGTATGGGTGGTCTACGAGAAAGTGACAGTAATGATTAGGCATCTTATTTCTCCTTCTTTTTTATTATTATTTTTATTACAAGACATTTCACATAAAGCAACACAAACAAACAAAAATCAATACCTTAGTGACAACTAAACAATAACTAACAACACTTCTACTAACATCACACACATTTTGGACTTCCGATTCACCTCATTGTGCTTTCTACATATTCTTAACCTATATCTGTTACATATCGATTTTTTGATTTTCATTTTTTTTTCATTTATAGTTTCACCTAATAATCAAGATTCATTCTAAACCTGTCAGCAGATTTACATTTTCACAGTATTGTTTTAGATACTCTTTAAATATTATCCATTCTTTACACACTTTCTGATTTGAGCTTCCTCTTATCCTCCCAGTCATTTTTGCAAGTTCCAAGTATTTTTCACCTGCCAGTCAAGTTTCACATTTCTCAGTCTTACTTTTAAACCTTCCATTCTTTCCTTCTACTGACCGTAGTGCTTACTATTCTTGATTGCTAAAGTTAGTTAAGAAAATGGTAGCTTAGCTGTACCAAAATGTTATATAAAAGCAAAAGGGTAGCATGGCTGCAAAGCAGTATTTCTGTATTTATTTATTGGGGGAACTGAATCCCTGCATTTCCCTATTGAGCATTTGTAAGATTAATAAATGCTGCTAAAACTGTAGCTAGCAACAGTGCCTCTCTGCTGGGCTGATGTAGTCAAGGAGTCAGGTATATAGGGATGACTGAATGGCTTACAATATTTCTGAGAAATGACCCTAGTTCTATTTTTTTTACATTTTATTGCACTTAAGAACTTCAGGAGAGAGAGAGCAGAGTGTGTTGTGACTGATTACAAAGGCATCTCAGTTTGAAACACATGAGACCTGTTGCTCTGTGTGTTGTAGTGGCAAATTCATTTTGGGGAACGAATGAGGTTTTCCAGCAGAGCGTTTTGAGGATTGCCACTGAAGGTTGATTAGATAATAGCACAATGAGTATAGATTGCCATTTCCCTTTTGCTTGTAATTAAACATTCCCCTGGGTTCTCTTCTTTCAGTGCAAAACAATAATCTGGTGAGAGGGCAATATAATACGATACTAGATTTTTGCTGTTAGATGGAAACGTACAAAAGTGGCTCTGCAGATTCACGCATTCCAATATTATCTTTCATTAGTTTAAATAAAATCAAAAAGATATTCAAACTCACAAGACTCCCTAAGACAACTCATCATTGTTCCTGGTTCTTCCTATTTTTATTTTTATTTTTTGGATGGAACAGTTGCCATTGTTGAAGCTTTTTCAAAGGTTAAGCCATTTTATGAAGTTTTGGTCAAAGTTGGCTTTTGACCAAAGGTGACAGTTGTGTTCATAATGAGAACTGTTGTCTGCACAAGCTCTCCTTTCCTCTTCTGTTTCAATACAAAAACCTGATAAGTGATAAAGATGGATTTCCTTGTACATTCCTAAATAGCTCTATCACTGCAAGGGGGATATAGGATTGTAAGAAGACAGTCAATTCCTGTCTTACTTTCTGTGGAAGTTTCGCCTATGAAAAAAGTTCATAAAGCTAATAAGTTTCTTCATTCTAATAATATTATTAGAGGAGTTCTAATCCCTTTGTTCCCACAGAGAATTAATTGTCAGGCTTTTTTTGTTTTTAACTCTGGAATGGAGTTTCTGTGCCATCTGTTCATAATTCACCACTGGCTCATTTCACAGTGGCGTAGCGTGGGGGGTGCAGGGGGGGCCGGCCGCACCGGGCGCAACATCTGGGGTTAGGGCAAATCCACAGGTTAGGGGGCGCAAATCCACGGGTTAGGGGGCGCAAATCCACGGGTTAGGGGGCGCAAATTACTTGCCTTGCCCCGGGTGCTGACAACCCACGCTACGCCACTGTCATTTCATACATTTGGCAGTCCTCATGCTATCACATTCAGGATGGTGTGTGCTTCTTGAAGCTACTGTTGTAATGGAAATGAAGAAGTCTGCGGTATGTCCTGAAGATGTCTGATTTGGCCACGTGCCTTGGGATTCCTCTGACATGCTCTATGTGGGGCTGCAGCAGAAAAGTTCTCAGAAACGTCAACTGGCCCAAGGAGCTGCAGCCAGACTGCTGACTGGAGCTTATAAGGAACAGCTCCACTCACTACTGGTCTGTTTCCAGGCACAATTCAAAGTGCTGGTTATGACCTCTAGTGCCTTTTACAGCTTAGGCCCAGGATATTTGAAAGGGAGTTTCGAATTCTATGAGCAGCCACCAAGAATGCCCTCTCCAATGTCCCCACCAAACACACCGGTGAGGGTGATGGGGCTGAAAGAAGGGCTACCCTAAAAGATCTCAAAGCCTGGGCTTGTTTGTATGGGAGAATATGGTCCTTCTAGAGATGCTAGACACTTTTAAAAGATGGCAAACACATCAACCAAAGGCCTGGTTAAAAAGGAACATATTGCCTGCCACCTAAAGGCGTGTAATGAAGGCGCCAAGTAAACTTCCCTGGGGAGAGCATTCCACAGACTGGGAGCCACTGCAGAGAAGGCTCCGTTCTATAGCATTTCACTCAATTGCTTCCTTGAAGAAGCAGAAATGAGTCTTGTCCTCTCTAGTCCATTCTTGTTCATACTAATCTTAAGGGTTAATTGCTGCAAAACCCCACAGACAGAAGCACTTTTTATCAGGAGGTGTGTTCCCTTTGAAATGTAAACAAATAAAGTTTGATCGCTGCTGCACTTCGAAACACTGATTTTTCTTCTTCTGACTGCCGAGATAACAGGGCATGAAATGGGTGATTTAGTGATTTAGCTATCTAGGAATGCTCAAGTTTGTATAGACTCTTGCTACAGACAGATATAATGATGAGCTATGGTTTATCATGTTAGGAAGGAGCCATGGTGATGCAGCTCTTGGAAAAGTTCGTGCTTCCGTGAACCAGTGGACCATAATTATTTTCATGGCTATAATCTTCTGATTTAGTGTTGGAGCATGGATGCATTTAGCATATTTGTCCCAAAACAGGATCTATCTCTGGCCATGCACATAACTCATGCATTCTGTTTTGGGTCCTGGATAATGCTTGACATGGTCATTTCTGGTAAAAGCTTTTAGTTCATTAGAATGGAAGGAAAGCTTGTGCCGTTGTGTACACATTTCTCCACTGACAGCATGAAAAAACTGGAATTGGATAGCAGCACAAGCTTCACCCCCCTCCCTCCCTGTCCCACACATGCACAAGGCAGCTGCAATAGTGCTTTTATTTTTCAATTAGGTATAATGTGTAAATATTCTGGTGTATGCTTGTCACTTTCTGGATGAATTGTTCCCCAGCTTAGCACTAACCATATAATATTCTGGAAAAGTAGTCCTTTGATAATACTAAATGTGCACTGTTTGGAAGAGAGCAAAACAGATATTACTTTGCCAGTTCTTCTTTGGATGGCAAAACATTGTGGCACTGCAAAACATTGTGGCACCAGGTGCTGGTTTTGACCTTTAAAGCCCTTTGTGGCTTAGGGCCCTCGTATTTATGGGACCGCCTCTCCTGGTATGCCCCGCAGAGGACCTTAAGGTCCATGAATAACCATAGTTTAGAGGTCCCAGGCCCTAAGGAAGTCAGACCATCCTCCACCAGGGCCAGCGCCTTTTCAATGATGGCCAGGAGGAAAAGGCCTTCAGAACTCACAGCCAAGCGATGTCCCTCTATTGGGACTTTAATAGGCATGGTGTTTAGATATGCTAGAGAGCAGGCACGCCCAATTCACAAGAGAATGTGATCTACTCCCAGTATATAAACAAATTGGCAGTGATCTACCCATTGTCATTGGAGGGAGGAGGAGTGTGGAGGTTTTTTTTGGGGGGGGGGTCATAAACTTGTTGAGCTTTTTTAGGAGGGATTTCCTAGAGTTGTTGAGCTTTTTTATTTAGAGGGGGATGTAAAAAATCGCTCACATGAGAGTACAGCGCTGGCAATTGTACACAGCTCTAAAGCTGGAAGTGGGGGCGGTTACATTACTTGCCAGATCTACCAGGATCACCCCAGCAATCTACTTGTAGATCACGGTTGACCAGTTGGACATGTCTACTGTAGAACAACTCTACAGAAACAAAATGAATCTGGGTTTGGTCAGTGCCCGGATAGAAAACTGTGTGGGAACCCCATGCAAGCCATCCTTCCTGGAAGACCATCACTAGACGAAAGGCAAAATATAATACAATAAAGATATGCACATGGATGGTGCTCCCTTATTCATTTTTCCATCTACCTCTTTAGTCATCTTACACCCATGTCAGTTTCATGCCACCAAGTGCCTCTTGCAGTTTTCTGCTCATCGAGTGATATTTTGCATGTTGTAATTTCATCACTCCCCCCCCCCCTTTTATTCAACTGTGTGGTGGAATTCAACATAGTGCTAAGGAGATCTTTGTTCACCTCAAGCAGTTATGTTTGTCTGAAGGAACAAACCCCACCCCACCCCGTAGGCTGTTATGAGGATTGTTCCAACCCTCATAAAGCGAGATGAGATGAGCGCCGCAACTCCAGAGTCAGTCATGACTGGACCTAATGGTCAGGAGTCCCTTTAACTTTTAAGGATATTTGGGGAAGGAGCAGGAAAGCCTGTTGCCCTGGCTTCTGCGAAGAGAAGTGAGTTTTTGAATCTGGTCCTGTATGTTCCATTTTAAGGATTTAAATTTTATTTGCATGGTAGTACGTATATCCATATAGCTTGAATGTCACGGCCCTTGCCATAGTGAATGGAAAGGGAACCAAAGAACAAAACAGCATATGCTCAAAACACATGGATTACTCTACATTTTTATATCTTCTTGGATAATCGTCCTGTTTTCCTGGCTTCAGTGGCGTAGCGTGGGGGGTGCAGGGGGGGCCGGCCGCACCGGGCGCAACATCTGGGGTTAGGGCAAATCCACGGGTTAGGGGGCGCAAATCCACGGGTTAGGGGGTGCAAATCCACAGGTTAGGGGGCGCAAATTACTTGCCTTGCCCCGGGTGCTGACAACCCACGCTACGCCACTGCCTGGCTTGATTCGTTTTGCTGTGTAATGAGCATGCTAATGTTCAGTGTCACTGAAGAGCTTTTAAAGACACCTAGTCACAAGGAATTGGATATGGATGTATATATATATATATATATATATATATATATATATATATATATATGCGCTCCCATAATGGTCTTTTCTCTACAATCAAGCGGTACATGAATTTTATGAAATAAATAAATAATGAAATTCAGTCTAGGGAGGAAAAATCAGTGATGGCTGTGATAAACCTTTTGATTTTATTCTAGAGGAAATATTTTATTTCCTTTTGAATATTCCCACCAACTCACACAAGCGTAGCATGACCGTAGAGCTCTGTTTTTATTTTCTGAAAGCTTTTTTTAAAAAAAATCTTTTTGGCTCTCCTTGATAGATTTCATTACTTAGTCAGTTTTTAACCTTGCATAAATGTCAATGGAGCCTCACAATACAGTGGAGAAACAAGACTTGCGTTTCACAGCAAAACTCATCTGGCTTCCCCTTCACTCTCTAGGAGAGGCAGCCAGCTGTACTTGTGGAGGCTCTTCAATATGAGTGTGAATAGGGCTCTACTAACCTTTTAGTGTGGAGCTTTTTCATGTGGAATAATGAAGACGGTTATTTTTCGATGCTATCTGTCTTCATTTGTGTGTGTGTGGTGCTCTTTCACACTCGATGTCAAATGTACCTGTTTCCAGTGCTGTTTCATGTAGTCTCAGTTGGAAATAAGTTTGAAAATGGAGTGTTGTCTGCATTCCCCCCCCCCTTGCAAAAACCAGAGTTATTATATTTGCTTTCACCCTTTAAAAAAGTTATTTCAGTCGCACGTTACAATACAGCCCTAGGAATTCTTTTTGAGTTGATTTTACGAAAATTGCTATGTAGTATTGTGACAGTAATTTTACACTGCACTTGCTAAATTTGACATTAAAATGTGTCTCGTAAGGCACTTATATTATCAGTTTTCAAAAAGTTTTCTGAGACAGAAGTGGAAAAAGCCTATTACACAAAAATACCCAATTGAAGTTACTTTTTCACTTCTCTAATGTTATGTTATGCTTATCGTTCCTGAGGCAGTGACTCAATCACTGAAATGACGGCGAGTATTTCTAACCGGGGCTTTCCATTCTGTGCTTTATCCTGCATTTCAAAGTGAATTTAAAATATGGTAGCTTAATTATTTGCATGAGATTGATTATAGAGTCTACAGAAGTGTCGATGCCAGAAAACCCCCCGTCATATAATGGTAGACTTCTCACAAGTGCAACACATCCATGAATATCTGTGCAGAAGAAAAATACACTGAATTCAACAGGACTTACTGCGACTTGTGTGTGCATATGATTGCAACACTAGACACCTTTAGCAATGCTGCAACTAACAATGAATATTTATTTTGTTGCTGCACAGTGCAGTAGGCATAATAATAATAATAATAATAATAATAATAATAATAATAATAATAATTTATTTATACCCAGCCCTTCCCGGTTTAAAAACTGGGCTCAGGGTGGCTAGCAGCAAATATAAAACATTGATTAGAATGCAACTTAAAAACAGCATAAAACAGCATAAAATACAACATAAAATGCAGCATCAATATCAATAAAATTCAAAAATCTAGGGGTCATGGTGGGGGCAAGAACCCAGTTAGTAGACATTAAATGATCACCAGGACTAACTGGCCAAGCTGGTCCTACTAGGGCCAGCAAGGAGACCAGGGAAGAATTTAAATGTGGGGTCCCAGAACGGGTTTCTTCATAGAAGAGGAAAGGGAAAAGGGAATGGAGGTTCAGGCTAATTCAAATTGAAGGCCAGGTGGAATAGTTCTGTCTTACAGGCCCTGTGGAAGGAGATCAAGTCCTGCGGGGCCCTAGTCTCGTGGGACAGAGCATTCCACCAGGTCGGAGCCGTCACTGAAAAAGCCCTGGCCCTGGTTGAGGATAGTCTAGCTTCCTGAGGGCATGTGCTCAGTATGGTCTTATGTAGGGTTGCCATGTTTCAAACAGTGAAAATCCTGACAGAAAAGTTGCTGAGCTTTTTTTAGCTATGCCCAAAGTTGTTTGAGTTGTTTTGGCAAAAATGCCAGTTTTGAGCCATTTTTACAGAATATTGACACTGCCAACACGGGCTGCCATGCTTCCAGATTTTCCCAGACTTTTTTTTAACGATTTCTGCCCGGACACTGCTGCCAACTGCAGTATTCTATATATTTCCAGGAAATGGCTATCCTAGTCTTATGTAGTTGTGTGTCCAACTTTCAAAATCAAAATATTAGCTAGTTCAACTTTAACCATGTACAGTACAGTATGATTTACTTTCCCACTGCGCCTTGTGGTGGTTAGCCTCCAACCTGTTGAATGTGGAAGCAGATATCAGCACAGTGCATAGAAAGGCAAGTGCTTAGGGAATATTGCCATGAATTCATTGATAACCAGTCTCATAGTTCTTCCCATGGAGGAGGTGCTATTTGGGCCACATGGGTCACAGTTCAGCTACATCTGTGTAGTTTGATCTGAAGAACCACTCCTCCTTGTCCTGAGAAGATGACATGTTGGATGGTAGCAAGATGCTACACCTCACAGTGCTGCAATCAGGAAACATCATCCACTTGCTGGCCAACCGAACTGCTGAAGAACACCAACAGTCGGAAAATACCTTGTGGTAGCCTTCGGAAGGCTCTCAGAGAAGGCTTGGATATATGAGCAGGTTGGGGCAGATTGCTCAGCTCCTGAGGAGGAGCCCAAGAAGAAAATGAGCCAGGGAAATAAAGCATCTTAATGGCTCTTCTAACACAGGAAGAAAACCAGGCTGGGGTGACCAAGCTCCCTGATACTATCTTTGTAGCTGAGCATTTGTTCATGTTGGGGGTAGAGTGGGAAATATATATCTCATTTGCCCGGCCTGCTTTTTTCTTATTGGCAAAAGAGATGCCAGACTTCTGTGTCTTATGACCCTCCTTTTGCTGCTGCTGCTGCTGCTGCTGCTTCTTCTTCTTCTTCTTCTTCTTCTTCTTCTTCTTCTTCTTCTTCTTCTTCTTCTTCT